>NC_041384.1:682688478-682689100 GCF_002162155.2 Triticum dicoccoides | reverse complement strand
AGGCGAAGTACCCAACATTTTATAGGGCAAACAGAAACAATCCTTCACACCCATTAAGATTGAGCAAACACCTTTCAAAAGAAAACTAGGCGAACGCAGAATGGTAATGTTACCTAGCTGACATTCGCTGGAAGAGGGGTGACAAGTGAACGCCATATTATGTGAACGCCATATGATGACAGTTTTAGTTGTGATGAAAGATCAAACAGCGACAGTTTTAAAACGAAAAATGCCTTCTCTGATGAAATTGCCATGTCGCCAACTGTTATCCCCGCACAACTAAAAATGCCATCTAAAACGTTCGCAAATGCCACCCTTCCTGCTGAACGCTCGCCAGTTATGAGTGTCCTAACAGAATTGGGTAAACACATTGTCCCACAACATTTTTCGCCACACTGCTAACCCAGCGAGCCATGCAGGTCTAATCGACCATCTCTCCGCCCAAGCCTGCTCCCATCGCCGCTACCTCTCAACACTGAGCCAGAGCCAGTGCTCATGGCTGTCGCTGCCGCACCCAACCACCGCCAACTTTTGAGCCTCCTCCCACAACCCGAGGCACATTCCGTGAGGCTTACGCCGTCACCCGAACCGAACCACGGCCATGATCATCGCCGAGAATGGG
>NC_041384.1:682684769-682688361 GCF_002162155.2 Triticum dicoccoides | reverse complement strand
AGCCTGCCGGCCTTCGGCCTCCGCACTCACTGGCCTTGTGCACGCAATATGTTCAATGGAATGAGATATCCACATTATTTTTCCTTTTTTTTGTTTTTAATAGTGAAAGCGTAGTTTTTAGTAGTGAAAGTATAGTTAAAATGGGGTTTTTTTTTACATACAAAAGAGGTTCGAATTAGAAGGGAAAACCCTAGATGAAGTTTTGAGGATGCTGACGCATAGCACGTACTCCTTCCTAAATCAATGGATCTGCTGCGTACTACTCCGGCGAAGCGCACGCGTAGAGGCAAGGGAGGCCCCCACCGTGCGGTACGTACACGGCCGGCCTTTTCGTCGGTTGCACTGCCACCGGCCGGCAACCGAAATAAATGCCTCGCTCGAAACGGGCGGCATGTGGGCGTGAGACGATGGATCGAACCAACGAAGACCAGGCACTGGCCGGGAAGACTTTGGACTTTTGCCACGCACAGCACACGCACAGTGATCCTCCCGCACACGCACGCACGCTCAGTCCATCGCTCGCTCGCCCGCGCACGGGCCACAGGGCGCAGCGACAAGCACAGTGTTCCCGCACACGCACGCTCGGGATCAGGCGCGCACGGGCTGAGCAGTTGCTGCCGAGCGGTATGGGAGGAGATCCATCTGCCTCGTCCTCATAAATGGCCCTCTCACCTGCACTGTAACCACCACCGCTTCTCCTGTCCTTGAGCTGTTCCCTTTTCTTCGTCGGTTGACGATCCCGATCCAGTTTTTACCGTGTAGTAGTATGAACCAGTAATGTTTCGCTCGTGTGTTTATTTTGTCTGGCTGCAGGGCCCGGCGCCGCATCCAACTCTGTGCACGACGGGCGCCTCTCGTGGCCGGACGCCATGGCCGTGCGAGGAGGAGCAGGAGGTGGCGGCCTTTACGGGGAGCCGCTGCCGGCGCGAGGAGGTTGGACCGGCGGCGGCCACCATGAGATGGCATGGTTCAACTCTGACGACGCAAATGGATCGTCTGCCGCCGTGTTTGCCGTGACGGACCAAGCTGGCGTTCACTTGGACGGCACGTCGCCGTCGCCGACTTTCATAGATTTCCTCGGGGTTGGAGCGACATGATGGATAGACGGATGCATGGATCGATGCCGATGCTCTAGCAGAGAGTGCGTGCGGCAGGTGGATCACTAGCTAGCTCTAGCCTCTAGATAGCTTACTATAAAAGGCACTAGCTATGTTGGCTCTGTATATTTGGCTGGCTTGTTTACCACTCTACTTGTTTTAACTCATGTACCACATGAACATCAGCTTGTGTTTGGAATCAACCAATCCACAGTTCGCGGTGGAGGATGGAAACTGCTGAAGTTCCCAGCACGGATGATGGCGTTGCCCGACACGACACGTCTCTCTGGCGACACGGTGGGCGATCCCGCGTCGCAGCGATGGCCGGCGTGGTACGCCGCGGATTTCCGGGCGGTAAAGCTGCTCCGGTACAGCCGCGGCGAGGTGGTGCTGGGCTCGCAACCGTCGACGGTGCGCCTTGTCGACGAGCGGGGGTACACGGTGGACACACGGACCAGTGGAGGGCTTGTAATTGCCCATGGTGCCACGATCGTGTTCCCATGTCACGTTGCGCGCATCGAGGGAGAGGACTGGGACGGGGGCGACGCCTCAGGAGCCGGCGAGGGAGGAATTGCGGCCGGTTGGAGAGGGGCTGTGGCAGGTGGGGGATTAATACTTGGTGAGATTGCCCCAAACCCATCTCGTCTTCCGCTTCTCCCTCCCCACACCCCATCTCCTCCCCCGCTTGCTGTCTGCGGCGGCGATGGTGGAGATCGACGAGGAGAAGATGCAGAGGTTCGCAGTCAGGGACGCGCGCCTGCGGGCTCGCCTGCGAGAGATCGGGTCGTGGTACACAAGCAAAAAAAGCGATGTATGCGGAGGCGGAGGCGATCTTCGAGGGGCTGACGATGGCGGAGGAGAGATCGCTCTTCGGGCGTGGAAGACGCAGGCACCCTCTGGAGGTTCTGCTGTGGGCGATGGATCAGGCGGACTCGCCGGTGAGATCGGTAGCAAGGAAGTGGGTGGCGTTCACCTCTTTCGATACTGCGAATCTCGCCCCAGCCATGAGGGAATCGGCCCTCAGATCGCACGAGGGGGTTCTGGCCCTCCCTGCTCCTGGTTCGGCCATGGCGCCGACCAAGATCTGAGAAGACCCAGTGGAACAGCCGCCGCAGGAGGCGGTGAAGATGCCGCGTCGTTCCGCTAGATTGGCTCCGACTCCTCCAACTTCGACTCCACGCCGCTCGGCACGCCTCACCGGAAACGAAGCCTGAACCACTCACTAGCCAGCAACCGCTTCTGGAGGCTGGCTAGTGAGGATTCAGGTGACGAATCTGATGAGGATGTTGCTAATTCAGGTACGAACTGTGACACTCTGCTTTCATATATACCTCCTGTTCATGAGTTGGGGGGATCTCAAACAATTGATATGCAACGCCGAATTAGGCGGGCAAATCGTAAGATGAAGAAGAAAATGAACATATATGTTCAGAGCCTGCTTTTGAAACATGAGGTAGAGCTTGAAGGAAATATGCCCTAGAGGCAATAATAAAGTTATTATTTATTTCCTTATATCATGATAAATTTTTATTATTCATGCTAGAATTGTATTAACCGGAAACATAATACATGTGTGAATACATAGACAAACAGAGTGTCACTAGAATGCCTCTACTTGACTAGCTCGTTGATCGAAGATGGTTATGTTTTCTAACCATAGACATGAGTTGTGATTTGATTAACGGGATCACATCATTATGAGAATGATGTGATTGACTTGACCCATTCCGTTAGCTTAGCACTTGACCGTTTAGTTTGTTGCTATTGCTTTCTTCATAACTTATACATGTTCCTATGACTATGAGATTATGCAACTCCCGTTTACCGGAGGAACACTTTGTGTGCTACCAAACGTCACAACGTAACTGGGTGATTATAAAGGTGCTCTACAGGTGTCTCCGAAGGTACCTGTTGGGTTGGCGTATTTCGAGATTAGGATTTGTCACTCCGATTGTCGGAGAGGTATCTCTGGGCCCTCTCGGTAATGCACATCACTCAAGCCTTGCAAGCATTGCAACTAATAAGTTAGTTGCGGGATGATGTATTACGGAACGAGTAAAGAGACTTGCCGGTAACGAGATTGAACTAGGTATTGAGATACCGACGATCGAATCTCGGGCAAGTAACATACCGATGACAAAGGGAACAACGTATGTTGTTATGCGGTCTGACCGATAAAGATCTTCGTAGAATATGTAGGAGCCAATATGAGCATCCAGGTTCCGCTATTGGTTATTGACTGGAGACGTGTCTCGGTCATGTCTACATAGTTCTCGAACCCGTAGGGTCCGCATGCTTAAAGTTCGGTGACGATCGTAATTAGGGTTTTTGTGTTTTGATGTACCGAAGGTTGTTCGGAGTCCCGGATGTGATCACGGACATGACGAGGAGTCTCGAAATGGTCGAGACATAAAGATTGATATATTGGAAGCCTATATTTGGATATCGGAGACGTTCCGGGTGAAATCGGGATTTTACCGGAGTACCGGGGGTTA
>NC_041384.1:682683249-682684483 GCF_002162155.2 Triticum dicoccoides | reverse complement strand
GGCCCTAAGGGAGAAGAGGAGGGCCGGCCAGGGCAGGCCGCGCGCCCCCTCCAGGCGCACCCCTAGGGGCCGGCCGCACCTCCCCCTCCCTCCTTTATATACGGGGGCAGGGGGCACCCCATGACACACAAGTTGATCTTCGTGATCGTTCCTTAGCCGTGTGCGGTGCCCCCTTCCACCATATTCCACCTCGGTCATATTGTAGCGGTGCCTAGGCGAAGCCCTGCGTCGGTAGAACATCATCACCGTCATCACGCCGTCGTGCTGGCGAAACTCACCCTCAACACTCGGCTGGATCGGGGCTCGAGGGACGTCACCGAGTTGAATGTGTGCAGAACTCGGAGGTGCCGTTCGTTCGGTACTTGGATCGGTCGGATCGGGAAGACGTACGACTACTTCCTCTACGTTGTGTCAACGTTCCGGTGTCGGTCTACGAGGGTACGTAGACAACACTCTCCCCTCTCGTTGCTATGCATCACCATGATCTTGCGTGTGCGTAGGAATTTTTTTGAAATTACTATGTTACCCAACAGTGGCACCTGTGTGACGCCCCGATAGTTACGCTATAGTAACCCTCCGCTAATGATGCCACGTCACCTCGATTATTGTTAGTAATCTCGCGTTAGGTCGAAACCGGTTCGAATTCAAATTCAAAATCAAGCAAACAATAAAAGTTTTCAAATATTAAAGCTAAAATGTTCGGAGTGAGCCAAATAATGCATAGGTAATTATGGTGGAGAAACCACACTTTTATAAAATGTTTAAATAATCTTAAAATGAATAAAAGAGTAGCAAAAACAATTATTTTAATGCTTTAAAAATAATAAACATTTTCAAAACTAAAATTTTATAAGTATTAAACTATTGTGGCAGTGGCATAATTTGTAAAATCCTATTTAGGTGCCACTTTGGTAATTTACTAAAACTAAAACAAAAGGAAACTAAAAGAAAGCAAAAAAAAGGCAAAACAAAAATAAAGAAAAAGGAGAAGGAACCCCCGGGCCAAGTGGCCCAGCTGGTCTTAGCCGCTCGAACGGGCCGGCCCACCCCCGCCACTTAACCCTCCCACACCCCGTAACCCTAACCACCCCAGTCCCCACGTCCAACGATCCCCACCCCACTCTCTCCTCCCTCCCCCCCCGATCTGAATCGGGGGCACGACCCAGACGAGGTCGCGATGCTGTCGCTCGTCCCCGACACCT
The DNA here is from genome assembly GCF_002162155.2 of Triticum dicoccoides. Classification (NCBI taxonomy): domain Eukaryota; kingdom Viridiplantae; phylum Streptophyta; class Magnoliopsida; order Poales; family Poaceae; genus Triticum; species Triticum dicoccoides. The sequence continues at coordinate 682,683,281 of NC_041384.1, read as the reverse complement.
CGCCAACCGCCGTCGCTAGAGCCACCTCGCCG
>NC_041384.1:682592531-682682766 GCF_002162155.2 Triticum dicoccoides | reverse complement strand
GCCACCGTACCAGGTGTCCGCCCCCGGCCACGCCTTGCTGCTCGCCGTAGGCCGCCGAGGCCGGCGCCCGCCATGACCTCGCCGTGGCCGCGCTCGTCCCTCCGCCCACTGCCGCCGCTCCTGCTGCTCCCCTACCACCGCCCGCGCCCGCCGTGCTGCTTCTTCCCAGCGGCCAACGCAAGCGCCGCCCGCGACGGCCGCGCCCCGTGCCTTTGCCCCACTGCTGTTGCTGCCCTCCAAGTCGCCGTCGCCTGCTCCGTCTACCGCAACACCGCGCCCAGCCACCTGCAGCTCACGCCCGCCGCTCCGCTCCCCCCCTCACGCGAGCCTGCGCCATCCCAGCTCGCGCCGACCATTGCTGCCCCCGCGGCCTACTCCGGTGCCTCACTGCGCCTCGACGGCCATCGCCCTCTCACCCGGGTTCGCCCTGACGGGCGCGTGCCCGCCTCTGCTGAGCCCCGTGCCCGCTAGGCTCCCCAGAGCCACTGACCAGTGGGCCTAGCCCCAGAACAAAAAAAGGGAATTAAAAATAAAATAATATATATATATAAGAAATAATTAAATTAATTAATTAGTGAATTAATTAAATTAATTAACCCTGTTTAATTAATCTAATTAACTAGTTAAGTTAATTAAAACCTAATTAGACTAAACAGTCAATGACGAACGGGCCCCATCTGTCAGGTTGACCAGGTCAACTGCTGACGTCATGCTGACATCATGATGACGTCAGCAAACACTATTCTAGATAATGCCAATTTAAATAATTAAATAAATCCTAAAAATGATTTAAATCTTTTAAAATTAATATAAAATAAACCGTAGCTCGGATGGAAAAACTTTGTACATGAAAGTTGCTCAGAACGGCGAGACAAATTCGGATACGCAGCCCGTTCGTCAGCCACGCATCCCTAGCATAGCGAACATGCAACTTTCCCCCTCTAATTCATTTGTCCAAAAATGCGAAACCTCGGGGATGTTTTCCTGGAGGTTTCCCCCTTCGCCGGAACCACCTTATACCGCGTTAGGGCACCCCTAGCACCGCGTATTGTCATGTTATGCCTTGTGATGCTTTGATTGCACTATTATTTATTGTGTTCCCCCTCCGTTACTTCTTTCCGGTAGACCCCGAGACTGCCGGCGATCCCCAGTTCGACTATGGTGTTGACGACCCCTCTCTCTTGCCAGAGCAACCAGGCAAGCCCCCCTTGATGACCAGATATCGCCTACTCTTCTCTCTATTGCTTGCATTAGAGTAGTGTAGTATTGTACTGCTTTCCGTTAATCCTACCCTGATGCATAGCCTGTCCTTGCTACTACTGTTGTTACCTTTACCTGCAATCCTAATGCTTAGTATAGGATGCTAGTTTATCATTAGTGGCCCTACATTCTTGTCCGTCTGCCATGCTATACTACTGGGTCGTCATCACTTCAGGAGGTGATCAAGGGCATATACTACATACTTTACACCGTTACATTACCGGTGATACTGTTTGGAGATGGGGGCTGAAGGGGCAGGTGGCTCCATCCAGGTAGTGGTGGGCCTGAGTTCCCGACGGCCCTCGACTGTTACTTTGAGGCGGAGCGACAGGGCAGGTTGAGACCACCTAGGAGAGAGGTGGGCCTGGCCCTGGTCGGCGTTCGCGGTTACTTCAAAATAACACGCTTAACAAGATCTGGGTATTTGATCTGAGTCTGGCTACTAGCCTATACGCACTAACCATCTACGCGGGGACAGTTATGGGCACTTGACGTCATGGTATCAGCCGAAGCATTCATGACGTCAACGACTGAGCGGTGCGCGCCGGGTTGGACCGCGTAATGCAACTTCCTTTGTAATGGAGGTTGCTAGGTCTGCTCACAGGCCGTGTACGCAATGTGTAGGTGTGCAATGGGCGATGGGCCCAGACCCCTGCGCCATAGGATTTAGACCGGCGTGCTGACCTCTCTGTTGTGCCTAGGTAGGGCTGCGACGTGTTGATCTTCCGAGGCCGGGCATGACCCAGGAAAGTGTGTCCGGCCAAATGGGATCGAGCGTGTTGGGTTATGTGGTGCACCCCTGCAGGAAAGTTAATCTATTCGAATAGCCGTGATCTTCGGTAACAGGACGACTTGGAGTTGTACCTTGACCTTATGACAACTAGAACCGGATAGTTAATAAAACACACCCTTCCAAGTGCCAGATACAACCGGTGATCGCTCTCTCACAGGGCGACGAGGGGAGGATTATCGGTTAGGATTATGCTACACGATGCTACTTCGTGAACTTACCATCTACTCTCTTCTCCTGCTGCAAGATGGAGGTTACCAGAAGCGTAGTCTTTGATAGGACTAGCTATCCCCCTCTTATTCCGGCATTCTGCAGTTCAGTCCACTTATGATACCCTTATTTCATTTGATACCAATGCATACATATGTAGTGTAGCTCCTTGCTTGCAAGTACTTTGGATGAGTACTCACGGTTGCTTTTCTCCCCCTTTCCCCTTTCCTATATCCGATTGCTGCAACCAGACGTTGGAGTCCAGGAGCCAGACGCCACCGTTGATGACGACTACTACTACTCGGGAGGTGCCTACTACTACGTGTAGCCCGCTGACGACGACCAGGAATAGTTTAGGAGGATCCCAGGTAGGAGGCCTGCGCCTCTTTCGATCTGTATCTCAGTTTGTGCTAACCTTCTTAAGGCAAACTTGTTTAACTTATGTCTGTACTCAGATATTGTTGCTTCCGCTGACTCGTCTATGATCGAGCTCTTGTATTCGAGCCCTCGAGGCCCCTGGCTTGTAATATGATGCTTGTATGACTTATTTTTATTTTGTAGAGTTGTGTTGTGATAGCTTCCCGTGAGTCTCTGATCTTGATCGTACACGTTTGCGTGTATGATTAGTGTACGATTGAATCGGGGGCGTCTCAAGTTGGTATCAGAGCCGACTACCTGTAGGAATACCCCTTCCACACTCCTTGGCCGAAGTTGAGTCTAGACATTACAAAACTTTTTACTAACATGGTTGTGTGCCTTACGGGCCCATGTCGCCATCTATGTGGTATTAGGATCTTTTACTCCTCTGTATTTACTCTGGGACTCTGATCTCTCTTCTATTTGGGTTAAATGAATTTGCTAAACTCTAACATTAGGTTCTCGTAAATACTTTCTCCCGGAGAGCCCCTTCGGTCCAGATGATCGCCGGCTGCACCAGAAGATTTCGAAGTTACACTCCGATACTCTTTTGAGACTTTGTGCCCGTTGCTTTTGCAATTCCCTACCACCGAAATATCCCTATGGATAAATACCTACACTTGCCGTTCTTACTTTTGTTCCTAGTTGATCTTGTTATAATAAGATACCCTAGAATCCCCTCTATTCGTTCCGGGGATATTTGGTGCCTATTGCCTTGCAGTTCCTTGCCACCTGAATAACCCTACAGATAATTTCTCGCCTTTATCGAGTATCCACTCATCCCCAGTTGTTCATGTGTTTCACGATGGTCTTCGAAATACTATTCGATCCTCCAAAATTCCTCAGTAGCTTATTGCTCTGCAATAATTGTCTGCTTGCAATTATGGATGCTTTCCATATGTCTGGCAATACTCGATAGTATCCTTAGACAACGTCATTTTGATCCTATTGATTCAACATGAGTGCGAATGCACGCAATCATTAGTTGATCCTTTTAAATTATCTTTCTGGCTCAGACGTCATTTTGAACATGAGCTTGTTCTCGACCAATCTATTTGCCGTAATTGTACCCTTAGGTCTATTGAACTTATCCACCCTTGATCAGAGCGTCTGCTTCTGATCCTTCGATTTGGAAATCATAATTCCTTTGATATCTAAGCATCGAATCATTCAGATGTTCTATAATCTGATGCCCTTGCATCCTTTCTTGAACTGGTTGTGTGCCGATGCTCACATCAGCTCCGCTATGGACCGTCAGATCCTTTATTGGATTATTATTCGACCGTGTCCTCCTTATTCAATCACCAAAACACGTTAATGATTACACAGTAATGATTCTAACACCCATGGAGCCTTGGTGCTGATCATGTTTTGCTCGTGGAAGAGGCTTAGTCAGCGGGTCTGCAACATTCATATCCGTATGTATCTTGCAAATTTCTATGTCTCCCACTTGGACTAAATCCCGAATGGAATTGAAGCGTCTCTTGATGTACTTGGTTCTCTTGTGAAATCTGGATTCCTTCGCCAAGGCAATTGCACCAGTATTGTCACAAAAGATTTTTCATTGGACCCGATGCACTAGGTATGACACCTAGATCGGATATGAACTCCTTCATCCAGACTCCTTCATTTGCTGCTTCCGAAGCAGCTATGTACTCCGCTTCACATGTAGATCCCGCCACGATGCTTTGTTTAGAACTGCACCAACTGACAGCTCCACCGTTCAGTATAAACACGAATCCGATTTGCGATTTAGAATCGTCCGGATCAGTGTCAAAGCTTGCATCAACGTAACCATTTATGATGAGTTCTTTGTCACCTCCATATACGAGAAACATATCCTTAGTCCTTTTCAGGTACTTTAGGATGTTCTTGACCGCTGTCCAGTGATCCACTCCTAGATTACTTTGGTACCTCCCTTCTAGACTTATAGCAAGGCACACATCAGGTATGGTACACAGCATTGCATACATGATAGAGCCTATGGCTGAAGCATAGGGAACATCTTTCATTTTCTTTCTATCTTCTGCGGTGGTCGGACATTGAGTCTTGCTCAACTTCACACCTTGTAACACCGGCAAGAACCCTTTCTTTGCTTGATCCATTTTGAAATTCTTCAAAACTTTGTCAAGGTATGTGCTTTGTGAATGTCCAATTGAGCGTCTTGATCTATCTCTATAGATCTTAATGCCTAATATGTAAGTAGCTTCACCGAGGTCTTTCATTGAAAAACCCTTATTCAAGTATCCCTTTATGCTATCCAGAAATTCTATATCATTTCCAATCAGTAATATGTCATCCACATATAATATCAGAAATGCTACAGAGCTCCCACTCACTTTCTTGTAAATACAGGCTTCTCCAAAAGTCTGTACAAAACCAAATGCTTTGATCACACTATCAAAGAGTTTATTCCAATTCCGAGAGGCTTGCACCAGTCCATAAATGGATCGCTGGAGCTTGCACACTTTGTTAGCTCCCTTTGGATCGACAAAACCTTTTGGTTGCATCATATACAACTCTTCTTCCAGAAATCCATTCAGGAATGCAGTTTTGACGTCCATCTGCCAAATTTCATAAACATAAAATGCGGCAATCACTAACATGATTCGGACAGACTTAAGCATCGCTACGGGTGAGAAGGTCCCATCGTAGTCAATCCCTTGAACTTGTCGAAAACCTTTCGCAACAAGTCGAGCTTTGTAGACAGTAACATTACCGTTAACGTCAGTCTTCTTCTTGAAGATCCATTTATTCTCCATTGCTTGCCGATCAACGGGCAAGTCAACCAAAGTCCACACTTTGTTCTCATACATGGATCCCATCTCAGATTTCATGGCTTCTAGCCATTTTGCGGAATCTAGGCTCACCATCGCTTCTTCATAGTTCGTAGGTTCATCATGATCTAGTAGCATGACTTCCAGAACAGGATTACCGTACCACTCTGGTGCGGATCTTACTCTGGTTGATCTACGAGGTTCGGTAGTAACTTGATCTGATGTTTCATGATCATTATCATTAGCTTCCTCACTAATTGGTATAAGTGTCACAGAAACCGGTTTCTGTGATGTACTACTTTCCAATAAGGGAGCAGGTACAATTACCTCATCAAGTTCTACTTTCCTCCCACTCACTTCTTTCGAGAGAAACTCCTTCTCTAGAAAGGATCCATTCTTAACAACGAATGTCTTGCCTTCGGATCTGTGTTAGAAGGTGTACCCAACAGTCTCCTTTGGGTATCCTATGAAGACACATTTCTCCGATTTGAGTTCGAGCTTATCAGGTTGAAGCTTTTTCACATAAGCATCGCAGCCCCAAACTTTTAGAAACGATATCTTCGGTTTCTTGCCAAACCACAGTTCATAAGGCATCATTTCAACGGATTTCGATGGTGCCCTATTTAACGTGAATGCAGCCGTCTCTAAAGCATAACCCCAAAACGATAGCGGTAAATTAGTAAGAGACATCATAGATCGCACCATATCTAATAAAGTACGATTACGACGTTCGGACACACCATTACGCTGTGGTGTTCCGGGTGGCGTGAGTTGCGAAACTATTCCGCATTGTTTCAAATGTAGACCAAACTCATAACTCAAATATTCTCCTCCACGATCAGATCGTAGAAACTTTATTTTCTTGTTACGATGATTTTCAACTTCACTTTGAAATTCTTTGAACTTTTCAAATGTTTCAGACTTATGCTTCATTAAGTAGATATACCCATATCTGCTTAAATCATCTGTGAAAGTGAGAAAATAACGATATCCGCCACGAGCATCAACATTCATCGGACCACATACATCTGTATGTATGATTTCCAACAAATCCGTTGCTCTCTCCATAGTACCGAAGAACGACGTTTTAGTCATCTTGCCCATGAGGCACGGTTCGCAAGTACCAAGTGATTCATAATCAAGTGATTCCAAAAGTCCATCAGTATGGAGTTTCTTCATGCGCTTTACACCGATATGACCTAAACGGCAGTGCCACAAATAAGTTGCACTATCATTATCAACTCTGCATCTTTTGGCTTCAACATTATGAATATGTGTATCACTACTATCGAGATTCATCAAAAATAGACCACTCTTCAAGGGTGCATGACCATAAAAGATATTACTCATATAAATAGAACAACCATTATTCTCTGATTTAAATGAATAACCGTCTCGCATCAAACAAGATCCAGATATAATGTTCATGCTCAACGCTGGCACCAAATAACAATTATTTAGGTCTAATACTAATCCCGAAGGTAGATGTAGAGGTAGCGTGCCGACTGCGATCATATTGACTTTGGAACCATTTCCCACGCGCATCGTCACCTCGTCCTTCGCTAGTGTTCGCTTAATCCATAGTCCCTGTTTGGAGCTGCAAATATTAGCAATAGAACCAGTATCAAATACCCAGGTGCTACTGCGAGCTCTAGTAAGGTACACATCAATAACATGTATATCACATATACCTTTGTTCACCTTGCCATCCTTCTTATCCGCCAAATACTTGGGGCAGTTCCGCTTCCAGTGTCCAGTCTGCTTGCAGTAGAAGCACTCAGTTTCAGGCTTAGGTCCAGATTTGGGTTTCTTCTCCTGAGCAGCAACTTGCTTGCTGTTCTTCTTGAAGTTCCCCTTCTTCTTCCCTTTGCCCTTTTTCTTGAAACTGGCGGTCTTGTTGACCATCAACACTTGATGCTCCTTTTTGATTTCTACCTCCGCAGCCTTTAGCATTGCGAACAGCTCGGGAATCGTCTTATCCATCCCTTGCATGTTATAGTTCATCACGAAGCTCTTGTAGCTTGGTGGCAGTGATTGAAGAACTCTGTCAATGACACTATCAACAGGAAGATTAACTCCCAGTTGAGTCAAGTGATTATGATACCCAGACATTTTGAGTATATGTTCACTGACAGAACTATTCTCCTCCATCTTGCAGCTATAGAACTTATTGGAGACTTCATATCTTAAAGCATGGCACACTGAACTATCGAGTAGTCATCAGCTTTGCTCTGCCAGACGTTCATAACATCTGGTGTTGCTCCAGCAGCAGGCCTGGCACCCAGCGGTGCTTCCAGGACGTAATTCTTCTGTGCAGCAATGAGGATAATCCTCAAGTTACGGACGTCTGTGCAGCAATGAGGATAATTCTTTCAACTTTGCTTTCTCAAGGAACGCATTAAAATTCAACGGAACAACAACACGGGCCATCTATCTACAACCAAACATAGACAAGCAAGATACTATCAGGTACTAAGTTCATGATAAATTTAAGTTCAATTAATCATATTACTTAAGAACTCCCACTTAGAAAGACATCCCTCTAATCTTCTAAGTGATCACATGATCCAAATCAACTAAACCATGACCGATCATCACGTGAAATGGAGTAGCTTTCAATGGTGAACATCAATATGTTGATCATATCTACTATATGATTCACGCTCGACCTTTCGGTCTCAGTGTTCCGAGGCCATATATGCATATGCTAGGCTCGTCAAGTTTAACCTGAGTATTCTGCGTGTGCAAAACTAGCTTGCACCCGTTGTAGATGGACGTAGAGCTTATCACACCCGATCATCATGTGGTGTCTGGGCACGACGAACTTTGGCAACGGTGCATACTCAGGGAGAACACTTTTATCTTGAAATTTAGTGAGAGATCATCTTATAATGCTACCGTCAAACAAAGCAAGATAAGATGCATAAAAGATAAACATCACATGCAATCAATATAAGTGATATGATATGGCCATCATCATCTTGTACTTGTGATCTCCATCTCCGAAGTACCGTCATGATCACCATCGTCACCAGTGCGACACCTTGATCTCCACTGTAGCATCGTTGTCGTCTCGCCAATCTTATGCTTCCACGACTATCGCTACCGCTTAGTGATAAAGTAAAGCATTACAGCGCGATTGCATTGCATATAATAAAGCTACAACCATATGGCTCCTGCCAGTTGCCGATAACTCAGTTACAAAACATGATCATCTCATACAATAAAATTTAGCATCATGTCTTGACCATATCACATCACAACATGCCCTGCAAAAACAAGTTAGACGTCCTCTACTTTGTTGTTGCAAGTTTTACGTGGCTGCTATGGGCTTAGCAAGAACCGTTCTTACCTACGCATCAAAACCACAACGATAGTTTGTCAAGTTGGTGTTGTTTTAACCTTCGCAAGGACCGGGCATAGCCACACTCGATTCAACTAAAGTTGGACAAAACTGACACCTGCCAGCCACCTGTGTGCAAAGCACGTCGGTAGAACCAGTCCCGCGTAAGCGTACGCGTAATGTCGGTCCGGGCCGCTTCATCCAACAATACCGCCGAACCAAAGTATGACATGCTGGTAAGCAATATGACCAAAAGACGTTGTCATCAATCACCAAAACCACATCGAGAGAGATATGCGTCAACAATCTCCCCCTTTTTGGTGGATTGATGACAACTAGGCATTTGCACAAGGAAAAGATATAAAAGTAAGAATACTTAGAACTACAAAATATAGACGGGCTCCCCTTGAATGTGTGCACCTAGTTAGTGGAGCCTTTGGAATGCAAGACACACACATTCGGATCAACACTCCCCCTATATTTTATAGTCCAACAATTCTAAGCACAGGATATATGAGAGAAGGGTATAAAACAGGATAAGCATGCAACTCATAAGATACTACAGTACTGAAAGACATAAGTAATAAGGTAGCGATAGGGAGCATATGTCTCACACCATATGTCTAGAACTTAGGTCTCACTGGCACCAAACCAAACCAAACCAAGCAAAGACAACTAGAAAACACACGAGAAAACACAAGACACAAAGACACGCTCGCAACACAGCAACAACCCAAATCCCTAAACTCTCTCCCCCTTTGGCATCGAGACCTACGGCTCCATGTGATGGCAAGCTGAGGATCTGGAACATCACATCTCAGCGTGTTCATCTGCATCTCCGTCGTTGGTCGGAAACTGCTCGGCGTCTGAATCAGTCCAAGGGCAATGCTGGTGAACCCATTCCTCCTCTCCAGTGATCTGTCCCTCAGAACCGCTGACAATGGTCGCACCCAGGTGACGCATGAGCTCCTTGTGGTGCACCCTGGCCTTCTTCTCAGCCACATGAGTCATGTACTGACCATGAGACTCCATGCAGAAAAGCTTCTTCATCTTGCGTTTAAGCTTCTTTGCCCAAGAAGGTTCTGCACTAGCGATCCCAAAGTCCTCCTCGTGATAATCAGTTGCAGCCTCACCCTCAGCCTCCATGGCAGTAGCAGCAGTAGATGGACCCCCGGGTTTAGGTGCTGGGGTGCCCCAATTTTCCTTCTTCCTCAGATGCTTGATCTCATGAGAAACGAAGTCTCCAGATTCCAACATCACTCTGGGATAAACACGTGCCCAGGCCTTCTCAATGAGCCTCATGATGAATGGACCATATATCGGACACTTGCGCTCAGAAACGGCAAAGAGAAGTTCATACCACATAACATGAGAAATGTCCAGGCTCTCTCCAGTGTTTGCTTCCTTCTCATGCTGGCAGAAAAGAAGCATGTCCACGAGATAGGAGTGGACCTGATCCAGATTCCCGATGCGAGGAAAGAGAGTCTCACAGAAGACACGATGACGAATGTCCAGAAACGTAGACAGCTCATAGGTTTCCTTCTTAGTCACTAGGTGAACCTTCACAGTGCAGTAGGGCCAAAGGGCTTGCTTGTGAGTGGATGTAGTATTGCGGTGAGGGCGGAAGCCTACTGGAGTCTCAAGCCCTTGATCTTCCACATCAAGTAACTACATGAAGGCCTTCCACTTGACGGAAAGTAACTTTCCATTGGTCATCCAAGTCAGAGTCCTGTCGGCATCAGTTCCAAGATGAACGGTAGCAAAGAATTGAGCCACCAAATCTGCATCGAAATCCTTGTTGAACTGCATGATCCTGAGAATGTTCAGCTGAGTACACATCTGAAGGGCTTCACCAAAGTACTCGGGGTCCTTCTCCATGGCATCAATGTCGATGGAGCGAACATCAACATAGAGATTCCTCTTGGCCTTGATCACATCAAAATAGACGGCAAACTAAAAGCGGTTCCAGAACGGGCGGTTGACCAAAGTGGGATCTTGGTCCGCCTCATAGGGGTTGCGGCGACGCTTTTCCAAAACTCCTTGGAAGTTATCTCAGCCACAGTCTTTCCCTCTGGCTTGTTGGCCGATCTCTTCGACTGCTGAGGTGGTGGAGGAGCACTAGCGGATGCGCCTGCTGGTGGCGGTTGAGTGCTAAAGGAACCACCTGCTGGCTCAGAGGTGCGGTAGTGCTTTGACGTTGCACGCCCGGGGTTGACACGGCGGACCTGCTGCTCAGGATGATCATCACATGGAACCAAACACAAGAACACGCAAAACAACCAGAAAGAACGAGCATAAGCCAACAAACACAACAAAAGGATCAAGGTATGGCAGGAACATGATGGAACTTGGCAGGCAGCGGTAGTACCGCGACATGCACGCGTCAGTACCTCCCAAGCGGTAGTACCGCTCCAAAGAGAGCGGTAGTACCGCTTGAGGCGGGGAAACAGCAGTTCCCTACTACCGTGGTCAGATCCGGCACTACCGGCCTGCCAAATTCAAAAATATTCCTACCAAGCTCTAATCTTGATAGTCTAGTTGCCTTCTCCAACCTACTCAAGCCTACATTTAGCCAAAAACCTAGAGATGCAACCACCATTGCCCCTAAGATGCAAGATCTGAAAACGAAACAAAAGGAGAGAAGGAACGGGGGCAATACCGGCATCCATGGCAAGAAAACAAGGTGGGGATCGACTCCACCGAAGGAAATGGAGAGGGACGCCCCGAAGACGAAGATCCGCTGGAGCCCTCCCGCGGTGATGCGTGGCTGGATAGAGGAAGAGGAACGAGGGGGCGAAGCGAATGGGTATGGGGAGAAGAAACCTCCCCCTGCCCCGATATAACCCCCTGGTCCCGTCCCTCAACGGTAGTACCGCGCTGGGGGGCGGTAGTACCACTTATAAGCGGTAGTACCGCGCACCACCAGCGGTAGTACCGCCCAGCACACCACGGCAACTAAACAACACGGCTTAGCTCGAAAGAAAAACAAAAAGGCAAGAAGAAGAGAGAACACACCAGCAAGAGGCCAAGACACACCTCTTCAAGAGAGGGCGGTGGCCGAGGCCACCTATGTTTGAGTCAAGAGGTATGGCGCCGCGAAGATTTTAACCTTGGGCCCATGACCAAAACTCGTCTTTGAAGCACAAGTACCATCAACAATGGCTAATGTGAAAGACTTGATCAATTTATGCATAATGGGGGGAGCGAGAGTTCATTGAGAGAACAACACTCCCCCTATGTCCATGCCTACATCTAAACTAGACAACAAACTGAGTGTGGTGGGGTGTGCAAGGGTTCAAGTCACATTGCTCGAATCAATGATATTTAGCTCATGCCTTAACTCGCGAAATCTTGCTTCATCCAAGGGCTTCATGAAAATACCTGCAAGGTTATCATGAGTGTTGACATAGTTGAGCTCGATCTCTCCTCGCCTAATGTGATCCCGGATGAAGTGATACCGAATCTCAATATACTTCATCTTGAAGTGTTGCACCGGGTTGAGAGAGATCTTGATGGCACTTTCATTGTCACACCAAAGAGGCACTTTGTCACAAATGACACCATAATCCTTTAAAGTTTGCCTCATCCATAAGAGTGGTGCACAACAACTACCGGCAGCTACATACTCCGCTTCGGTGGACGAGAGAGACACACAACTTTGCTTTTTAGAAGACCAACTTACCAAAGAGCAACCAAGGAATTGGCACCCTCCGGAAGTGGACTTCCTATCCACTTTGTCTCCCGCCCAATCGGAATCCGAATACCCTACAAGCTTGAAGTTTGCACCTCTTGGGTACCATAAGCCAAAGTTTGGGGTATGAGCCAAATATCGAAAGATTCGTTTGACCGCCACATAGTGACTTTCCTTAGGTACGGCTTCAAACCGTGCACAAACTTCCACACTCAACATGATATCTGGTCTAGATGCACAAAGGTAAAGCAAGGATCCAATCATGGAGCGATATACCTTTTGATCCACCGCTTTACCATTGGGATCAATGTGAAGTTGGCACTTGGTGGGCATTGGAGTGGAAGCCGGCTTGACATCACTTAGCTTGAATCTCTTGAGCATGTCTTGGGTGTATTTGGCTTGGTTGATGAAGGTTCCTTCTCTTCTTTGCTTCACTTAGAACCCTAGAAAGAACTTCAACTCTCCCATGGAAGACATCTCGAACTTTGAGGTCATGAGAGCGGCAAATTCCTCATTGAAAGCTTTGTTAGGGGAACCAAAGACAATATCATCAACATATAATTGGCACACAAACAACTCCCCTTTGACCTTCTTAGTAAAAAGAGTGGGGTCCATTAGCCCAACTTCAAAACCACGGTCTTGTAACAACTCGGTAAGGTGGTCATACCACGCACGTGGGGCTTGTTTAAGGCCATAGAGTGCCTTATCAAGTTGATACACATGATCGGGAAAGTAGGGATCCTCGAACCCGGGGGGTTGCTTGACATAAACCAATTCATTAATAGGACCATTAAGAAAATCACTCTTCACATCCATTTGTTGTAACTTAAAGTTATGATGAGAAGCATATGCAATCAACATGTGAATGGATTCAAGACGAGCAACGGGAGCAAAGGTTTCACCGTAGTCGATACCCTCGACTTGGGAGTAGCCTTGTGCTACCAAACGAGCCTTGCTGCGAATGATAATCCCATGGGCATCTTGCTTGTTCTTAAATATCCACTTGGTTCCAATGACATTGTGGTTCCCCGTCGGTCTTGGCAACAATCTCCACACTTTGTTGCACTCGAAGTTGTTGAGTTCTTCATGCATGGCATTGAGCCAATCCGGATCTTCGAGCGCCTCATAGACCTTGTGGGGTTTGACACAAGAGACAAACGCGTGATGTTCACAATAGTTTGCCAATTGTGTACGAGTGCTTACCCCCTTTCTTAAGCTTCCAAGAACATTCATCATGAGATGATCCTTGGTGGAGAGCTTGGAAGCAACCTTGGCGGCACGACGCTCCAATTCCTCCTCGGGGGTGAGACGAGGAGTGGACACTTGATCATCTTGAGCGTCGTCTTGAGCTTGTTCTCATTCTTGAACTTGCTCGGAGGAGAGAACTTAACCTTGGGCATCACTTGGTGTGTCAACACCGTCTTGAGCATGATCTTGCCCTTGGTCTTGTTCTTGTGGAAGAGGGCCTTCACGTTGTTCTTCGGAAGCGTGTGGGCCTTGGGTTGGTGATGGCTCCACTTGAGTGGAGCATTGTCCTTCTCCTTCGGCCACAAGGGGTTCCTCAATGGACAGGATAAAACCAACACCCATTCTTCTTATGGCTTGAGGAGGAATTTCATCACCTACATCACAAGTGCCACTTTGCTCCACTTGGGAGCCGTTATTCTCATCAAACTCCACGTTACACGTCTCCTCAATAAATCATGTGGATTTATTGAGGACACGGTAAGAATGAGAGGTTGTAGCATAACCAACAAATATGCCCTCATAAGCTCTAGCCTCAAATTTAGACAACCGAACACCTTTCTTGAGAATGAAACACTTACACCCGAACACCCGAAATGTGGGGACCCCGACTCATAAGTCGTGATCACCGAATGCACGTGTACAGTGATCCCAGAGATCAATGCTCACTGAACACACAGAAGCTGAATAACAAGAGTCTTACATCCATACATACCGTATTACACAAGTAGGACCATTATGGTCAAGTCTTGAGTATAACATCGCAGCGGAAATCTTTGTCGATAACTTGGACCCATGCCATGTGCCTTAATCCTACAGGCATTCTGACTGGGAAGCGTCCTAGCTCGCATGTTCGTCACCGAGGTACTCTTCTTCATATCATGTTCTTTCATGCCTGGCCAATAAAATAACCAATGGCAAGCCAATGAGTACTTTGAATGTACTCGCAAGCAACCCATGTTTTGGTTCAAGATACAACAATGCATGATATAGGTAAATTTTTGCGGAAAGCTAGTTTTGAGTGCAATGACATGTTCAACAAATTTGTAAGACATGCATCAGGAGAATTCAATTAACCATGAGGACAGGTTACAGATATCAACATAAAAAGAGTGGGCACCAACCCAACTCAATCATGTCAAGTCCTTTGACTTGACCCAAGTAGTTCTCCCCACTTATCCAAACACACACACTGGTTGAAAACAAGTGGACGTAGCCCAAGAGCGGTTACCCAACTGTCCTTGACCGTGGACACGGCTATTCGAATAGTTTTACACTCTGCAGAGGTTGCACACTTTACCCACAAGATCCAGGGAACTTCCGTGTCATCCACGACCCGCGGTACCTCAAGTACCTGGGGTAAGCACCCGATCACTATCTTTCCCTAGACGACACTAACATGGAGTCCACTCGTTGTTCCGTATCCTCACGATGTACATCATACGAGACTCACTCGAGATCGTAACATCCGAGAGGGGACACAACGGTGTATCCGGTGCCCTATGAAAACAGTCATGGCCGCCCTACCTGGCACGAACACGTCCCGAGAGAGAGCACCAACTCTCCCCCATCACTAGTAATGCGGGCTCCAAGCTAGTATCGGCCTAGGTAATCAGTAATGTCCTTTCCCATATAAGGGTAGAGTGGTTGTGCATGTAAGGTTGGAATAACGGTCGCAACTTAAACCAATCCGTTTTTGAAAACAACACACACACTTGCCTCGGTACACCACTTCGTCATCAAGTGGCTACCCAACTCATCATCTCCCTCGGGCATAAGTGGCACCCGACGGGGTTTACGAAAAGTCCTTTCAAAATACTTTGTCTCCATCACCATGCATATCCCCGTCCCTTTTTGCGTAGCAACTACTTTAGCATCCTATCTACTCCCACCGGCATAACCCTCATAAGGGGGTAGGGTCATGCACAATGCAAGTATCAACAAGGAAGTAACAGAGGCAACCCATCAAAGTGGTTACCATCTCATCATGATTCTGATGCAACACTAATAAAGTGCTATATGACATGCATAAAAAGGGTTTCATAAATATGGTCAAAGGGCTGCTTTCCTGTTTTAACAAAGTCTTCGAGGTCTTCAAATATCTCTAGTCCAACTCCAAGCATTTCGTCTACTTCGTCAACTATCGTCGAAAGCAACCATAATAAGCAACACAACAAGGCAGGAAATGAAAGTGCTCCAAAAATATTGATTTGACTTTTCTAGGACATCTCTGGTTATATGAAAATTAACCAGAGTGGTTTCATTGGAAGTGGATCAATGGATATTTCTAAACATTTCGATATGATGGAATCAAGGGGTTTATGGATTTGCAAGAAGTGTACAGAAATATATTTTTGAAAAATGAGCAAAGGCACCCATTTAACAAACCATGATTTTAGAAGCATCTGGGAGTTGGTTTCACTGGATTTGGAGTTCAAATGATTTTCCTATGAATTTGCAAAGTTGACAAATATGAAGAAATGGCTCATTATTTTGTGAGGCACAGAAAGTATTAATAAAAATGTTCATAAACTAAGTTAGGAACCTAGAAGCATCTAGGAATTTGAATAATGCCATTTGGATCAAATTTGAGCCCTCTGTGATTTTCTAAAGTTTATCACAGAATTAAGAAAATTGGGATTTACTAAATAAGCGTGAAGGAAACTTCTCTGGAAAAATGTGCAAGCTCTTCTATGAGGTAGGGAATGATTTATAGAGTCACTAGAAATTTGAATCACTAGATTTGGAGTTCATTTGAATATTTGGGAGCTTTTACAATTTTATCTGGAAAAGAAAAGAGAAAAAGGGGTATTAGCCTTATCCTGTGCACCGGGCGGGAGATAGCAGTGGGCCGGCCCAGCGGCTCAGCTGCGCTGGCGACAGGGGGTGACGTCGAAGACGGCTCCTTGTGAGGGCGCTTTCGCCATGGAAACGCGGGAGTAGCGCGGCCCGCCTCCACTTACGCGAGCGAGCAGGCGCGCGATGGAGTTTTAAACCTGACAGGCAGGGCCCCTGTCAGGATGTGAGGCTGGCCGACGGGCCCCACGGCCATCGTCGTCAACCTCCGTCCAGAGAGGACGGCGAGCTCACCGGCGGTGATTCCGGGCACGGCGAGGCGAACAGGTGGCACCGACGTGTTCAGCGTCGAAGCGCACTTCGGGTGGAGGTGGTGACGGTCGTCGGGGAGCAGTGGTTCGCCGGCGACCAAGAAGCCGGCGGCGAGGCTTCGGGAGGTGGATGGATAGCTCACTCCGGGCTGAAATCGAAGCGGTGCAAGAAGAGGAACGAGTCAGTGGAGTCTTCTGGCTCCAGATCGAGAGAAAGGGGAGGCGGAGGAGGCCTATACCCCTGGATCGACGGCGACCCGAGGCGGCGGGGCTCGAGCTCGATCTCGAGCTCGGGCGTCTCTGGGCATGAACTGGTGGTGCCGGTGGATGATTTGGAGTGGGAGAGAGCGAGCAGGAGCAAAAGTATGGCTCGGGGAAGCCTTTAAGTAGGCGAGCTACGGTTCACCGTAGACCCGTCTGCCGGCGAGGTCGTTGCCGTTGCTGTGGGTCACGGGGGCGCGCATGGGCATGTCTGGGGTGCTCATGGGTTCGGTCCAGAGCAAGGGAGAGAAGAGAGAGGAAGCAGGAGGGGCCAGAGGCGCCGCGCGTGTGAGGCCGCTCATTGGAGCTCTCGGGCGGCCGGCGCGCGCGCGAGCAAGGGCAGCAGGAGGGAGAAGGAGGAGGGGGACAAAGGCGTAGCATGCTGCGGACGTCGAGTAGCATCGGCTGTCGTGAGGGGGAGAGCCGAGGTGGCCGGAGGTGGTTGGCAGGGGGCGGCTACAGTGCGGGAGCGCACTGTAACTCGCTCTAGAGCGTGCAAATGGCCGGCATGCCATTTTTTGGCAAAGTGGGCACGGCCAAGCATGTCTGGTAGCTTTAGGGAGGAGTAAAGAATGTGGGGAAAGCCTTGGATGCCTTGGGTGGCCACTGGAGTGAGGAGGGACGTGAGGAAGAGGGGTGCAAGGGCTGTTCAGAGAGGTAAAAGAGGTGGTGTCACCCCTCAATTATTGATCTGAGATGCAGCCATTGCTACTGGAGGTAGAAGAGGTCTAGGAGGGGTTGTGGTAAAAAGTGGAGGCCATGGAGAAGAGTGGAAGAGGTCAAAACAGGGGTTTTAGTAAAATGGCAGTAGGTGTTTGATGCTTGTTTGGGCAAGAAAATTAATTCCACTTGCCATGAGAATTAACAGGATGGAATGGAGCATAGAAGTAGGATGTTCCACCAAGTTTGAGCTCATTTGGGCAAAGTAGCCAATGTAACTTTGGTAAACCCTAGAAATCAACAGAAATGGCTTTACCAAGATTTAGTTATGCAAATCTATTCTCCTTGATGCACCATTTGGTGTAGTGTCATCATTTGAGGTTATGAACATGTCCACAAAAGTTGAGATCAAAAGGAGAAAGTTGCCAATGTAGAGTTGTTCAAATTTGGTTCTGAACAGGAAGGGTTTTGGGGTAGTTTGAGCAAGATAACATTCTCTCCAACTTGTGCCATTTGGTCTAGATGAATAATTATACCATTTGATCATGTTCACAAGGTTTGAGAACATTTGGACATGTTTGGCAATGTAAAGTTGCTCAAACTTCAAAATGGACAGAAATGGTTTTGAGGAGATTTCATGGGGTTATACTATTCTCCATGACATGATACTTGGCAAGATCATCAAGCATGTCATATGTGACATGCTAGAATTTTCTTGGAATTTTTGGGGAATATTTCCGGTAGAAATATTTCAAATCCTTGAAATGGGCAGAAATGGTTTTTGAGGGATTTGACCAATATTTTGAACATGACCATGTGTTGAAACTCTTATATATGGACAATATATGTCCATTGAGTTTCCCTGATGTTTGTCAAATATTTTTGAAACAATAAAATAATTTTTCCCTATTAAAGACCATTTCTGGCCTTAAGAAAAATCTTTTAAATAAAATAGGAAAATAACTTTTAAAATTATATTTTTGTGGTTTATGGGAGTCCTATATCTAATAGGATTCAAATATACCTTTTGAAAGATTTTTCACACCCCAAATCAAGTACTTGAAGTGCAAACCTCAATTCAGGGGTTTTGGAAAACTAATTTTAGAAAATACTATTTGGCCAAATTATTTTTGCAAGAAATTATTTTTATGTCCTATACACATGGCATGATCATTGGTTCAAGAGTTTGGAGCAAGGAGATGAAGTATAGGAGTTGGAGGATTTATTTGATTTTTAGAGCACTTGCAAACAACAGACAAAATCCAAACAAGGCAAGGTCAAAACACTCAAAAGTTTTTGTCAAACCACATTTTATCATGATTGTTAGCTTAAGTGTTGTGGCATGAAAATCAGGGTGTGACAGACCTACCCCCCTTACAAGAATATCGTCCCCGAGATTCCCAGACTAGGCGCGGAAAGGAATACAGAAACTTGGATTTGGGGTAGTCTTCACGTCCTCATACTGCTTCTGCTTCCGTTTGGTGCTCCATTGAACCTTGAAGTACTCGATGGCATGGCTTCGTGTTTGTCGTCCTGCTTGATCCAGATTGCAGTTGGGGTCTCTCGCATAGGTCATATTGGGCTGGAGGTCGATGGCTCGGTGATCGATGTCCTTGTAGAGGTCAGGCTAGCTAGGAAGTTGGAAACGTTTCCGGAGTGGTGTCATGTGGAAAAACATTGTGCACAGTGGGTGACCCAGGTGATAACTCTAGCTGGTAGCCGTCTATTCTTCGTCTTGCGGTGACCTTGGAGGGGGCTGATAAATCTTGGTGTGAGCTTCCCTTTGACATGGAAATGCTTGGTTCCATTAAGAGAAGTGGCTTGCAGATACACCTGGTTTTCAACGCGGATGTTTATTTCTTGGAGAAGGTGGTTGGTATAGTTCTTCCTCCTTGGCATGGCGGTCTTCAAATGTTTCTTCACCAGCTCAGTGATTCTTCTTCCGTCTTCGGGTAGACAAGTATGTCATTAAATAAAGATGACAACTAACTTGTCCAAGCACTCCACAAAGTTTATGGGGTACGTAAAGTGGGCTGAGGCATTGGTGGTGGTCACGGTTGAGTATTGGCCAAGGTCTTATTGATCTAGAGCCAAAGCCCAAGGTTAGGATCCGACCATGTTGTGGCTTGGTATGGCGTAAGGGTTTCAAGGATTCTAGTGTGCGAGTGAACATTTTATTATCTTATCCTTAAGCACGGTTTCTGAGATGCCAATAGTCTATCTAGTCATTCCAACAAATAACCTTATACCATCGAAAGCATCATCTCGTATAGGCCAAATCCAATCATCACTCATGATTTACCAAAGTCTCAGATAATTCCTCAGGGTCACTGATACAAACTCATGAAGTCATTTGTCCTCTATTCCTATATCCTCAAATTGGTCTTCCTTATGGCATCGTCAGTTCTTGTGCTATATTGTCGGTGTACTAGAGTAGGGGTACCCTAGTATCCCGAACTTGTGCACGGGCAGTTGCAGCGCCGCGCGGCAAGGCTTGCCGGACGACCGTCAGAGTCCTCCGTGGGTTCCTTTGGAGCCATTCAAGAACAAAGCATTCATGATGAAGAGACAAGGCCCCGGCAAGAGGATCTTGCCGGGAAGAGACAAGGCCCCGGCAAGAGGAGCTTGCCGGGAAGGCCAACCACGGCACTTCAAGAAACTTGCCGCGACGCGCCGCGCGTCCCGGCAAGGCCCGGTGAGCGACAAGCTCCCGAACAGGACAAGACGATGACCCCGACAAGGTACTCGCCGGGGACCCGCTGCCACTCTGTACCCACGCTCCAGCGCACCCACCCGCGTGTCGCCATGAGGCTTCCTCAGGGGCGCGTGGCGGGAGCCTGTGCAGCCAGGGGTACGCGGTGGCAAGCGGAGATGAAGAGAAGGCCATCGTGGCAAACGGTGGCGCTCCTAACGGTCACTTTTTGCACTGTTTAGGCAACTCAGACGGGCATTCAATGACCTTGTCCCCTGCCGTCAGAGTTAGGTAGGGTGCACTGTGCCCACAGTAGCGGTAGCTGCACCTACCGCATCCTTTTCCATTTTTACCCTTCTAGTCTACGTTGCCACCTGTCGGTGACCCCTTGAAAGTATAAAAGGAGGCCCAAGCGCAACGTAGAAGGGGTTCGACTCATTCAAAACATCAGGAACACTCTCACGCTCGGTCTGGCAGCGTCCATCGCTCCTGAGCAAGAATTCAATACACACAAACAAGCAGCAATAGGTTTTACGCATCCGTGCGGCCCGAAGCTGGGTAAAAACTGCTCGCGTGTACTGCCTCGGTCCGCTCTTCGCGCGGCCTCCGCCTCCCACCGAACCGAAAGGGGCCCGGTCCCCATAGGTGTTGGTGGATCAGCTTCCCCCGACATCTTTGGCGCGCCAGGTAGGGGGCGTCGAGATTGTGCGAACCCGATCCGGCGTGCACGCGAGCTAAATCTTCATCGTCTTCATCGACATGCCACTGAAGAAGAAGGATTCGGAGACGGCCGTTCCATCTGCGTCGCTTTCACCGCCTCCGGAGCAAGTGGGTGGTGGAGTGGACGCCGGCGGAAGAATGGGCGTCGACGAGGGAGCCCTCAGTGCGGCCAAGTCCAAGGACAATGCGGCATAGACCTCGGCATCCATGCGCGCACCGCGCCCCTCTCAGGAGGCGCGGGACCAGCAGCGTCATGGCGTTCGCAGCGCCATACGTCCGCTGGGCCAAGATCAAGCTGGTGGTTCTCGTGGCGCTCAAGACCAACATGCACGTCAACATGCTGGCTCGAGCGAAGTACGGTCGCCTGGACGGGGCACTGCTCCTTCTAACGTGGTTAGGAGTCCGAGCACGCCCCACTCCTCGCACCGTTCACCTCCACCGCCCACCACTCCAGCAGAAGCCTTGGCGCGAGCTCAACTGCTCCTAGACTATCCTCCGACAGCGGACAAGACCGACGAATGGAGGGCCACTATCCAGAGCCTCATCGGCTTCGCCAACGGCGACACTGCGCGGCAACCAAGCACCTCGCTGCCGCGGCAGGACAGCTGGACGCGATCCGATGGCAACAAGACCGGGGGAGGTGCGATTTCCATGCACTCTCCACTACGAAGGCCAAAATCGCCGACTCGCCGGGTCCACCCCGACAGCGGCTCCACCGCGTCGTCGGACCCACGAGCTCGTCGCGACCAGCGCCAAGTTCTCCATGAACGACAACAAGAAGACGCTCGAACCCGCATCGAGCGCCGAAGAGAAGCGCGACGTCAATCCGACAAGTGCGCTGGGCCCTCTGTTGACATGCATGCGCCAGGGGAACCAGGCGATCTGCCGTACGCGGTAGGTTGTCCTGCGTTCACCCGTGAGCTGCGGCAAGTCCAATGGCCCAGCACAAAGAATTTCAAACCAGACGTACCAGAGAAGTACGATGGCAAGACGCATCCGTCGGAGTTTCTCAGCATCTACACCATCGCGGTGCAGGCTGCCGAGGGACGGGACGACAAGATCCTTGCCAACTACTTCCCGCTGGTACTCAAGCCCAACGTCAGGTCCTGGCTCATGCACTTGCTGGACAATTCCATTTCCTCTTGGGAAGATTTATGCCATCAGTTTGTCGGCGCCTTTACAGGTGGCCACAAGCCACATGGCCAAGAGAGCGATCTTCATCTGCTCACCCAGAAGGAAGGAGAGCCACTGCGCAAGTACATTCAGAGATTCAGCCGTGTACAGCACAACATCCCAGACGTCCACCCCGCCGCGATCATCAGCGCGTTCCATCAGAACATGCGAAACCGAAGGATGAGGGAGGAGATGGCGATGTGTAAGATCAGGGATGTCAGCGAGCTTTACGCCCTGGCCGACAAGTATGCACGCGCTGAAGACGGGAGGAGGCTCCCCGGAGAGAGTACAGGAGCAGGAGGATCCGACAGTGAGGATGCCGCCCCGACAAGGAAAGGCCGGCGGCGGAACAACAGAAGGAAAAAGGGCAAGGAAGTGCTAGCTGTCGAGCAGACCGGCAACGGAGGTGGCGCCAAGGAAGCTAAAGCTGGTGGCTCCGACAAGGAGGCCCAGCCTGTGGCGGCTGCCGACAAGCAGGACAGCTCCGGCAAGCAGTATTGTAAGATTCACCGCACCAAGGGTCACGATCTCCAGAACTGCAAGAAAGTCGAACAGCTTGTTGAGCAACAGAAAGCTGAGTACGAGCGGCGCGACAAGGAGAAGGCCCAGGAAGGAACTGGTGGATCCGGCAAGAAACATCCCGGCCGAGGAGGACGCCGCGGCAAGGCCAAGAAACGGCAAGGAGACAGACCTCCCCGCGGCCGCGACAAGGATGAAGATGACGACGATGATGAAGACATGGATGATGACGAGGCCGACGAGCAGGAATTTCAGAAAGCCACAGAGGTCCTGTGCGTTGACGGTGGCGCCTCTCTGCATACTTCGCACCGCCAACTCAAGCAGTGGATGCGGGAAGTGAATGCAGCAGAGCCATCCATAGAGTCACGCAAGCCTCTGAAATGGTCCCGCACGCCTATCATCTTCGACATTGAGGATCACCCTGATCGCGTAACTGCGGTCGGGTGCTTGCCGATGTTGGTTTCACCAACTATCCGCAACCTCAAGGTCACGAAGATGCTAGTTGATGGCGGGGCCGGCTTGAATCTGATCTCCTCCGCGGTCCTTCAGAAACTCCAGATCCCTGACAGTGAGCTCGAAGAGACCGGCACATTCCAAGGAATCAACCCGGGAAGGAGCAAGCCGAAGGGGAAGATCACGCTGCCGGTCACATTTGGCAGCGAGCTGAATTTCAGAACTGAGAGGGTCACGTTTGACGTTGCCGATTTTCCATTGCCCTACAATGGGATCCTTGGCGTCCAACGCTCGCCAAGTTTATGGCAGCCTCTCACTATGCATACAACATGCTCAAGATGCCAGGCCCGATAAGTGTCATCTCTGTCCCCGGCGGCAAGAAGGATGCCCTTATCTGCGCCGACAAGATCTACCGGGAAGCAGCAGCCGCAGCTGATCGCAACACACTTGCCGCTGAAGCTCCCGGGGGGAAGAAGAAGACCAAGTCCGGCAAGAGCTCTGATGCCTACTCCGGCAAGCGCACCTCTTCGGAGTGCTGCGCTACCGTCGAGGACGCACCATCGAGCTCCACCGGCAAGTGTAAGAAGGCAATGGCAGCTCCACCTGAGACTAAGAAGGTGTCCGCCAAGGAGGATGGCACTGGTGGTACCTTCACCATCAGCGCCACTCTTGACCCCAAATAGGAAAGCGCACTCGTTGCTTTCCTGCGGGCGAATGTCGACGTGTTTGCATGGCAACCGTCTGATATCCCCGGTGTTCCCAGGAAAGTAATCGAGCACCACCTTGTCGTCTGTCCTCATGCGCGACCCGTCAAGCAGAGAGTCAGGAAGCAAGCAGTGGAGCACCAAGAATTCATTGCAGAAGAAATCAAGAAGTTGGAAGCAGCAGGCCTTGTCAGAGGAGTGCTCCATCCCACGTGGTTGGCCAATCCTGTTGTTGTGCGCAAGGCTAACGGGAAATGGAGACTTTGTATTAACTTCACTAATGTTAATAAAGCTTGTCCCAAAGACCCATTTCCCTTGCCGCGTATTGACCAGATTGTTGACTCCACTGCCGGATGTGATTTGCTTTCATTTCTTGATGCGTACTCAGGATACCATCAGATCTTCATGGCAGAAGAGGATGAGGAAAAAACCGCATTTATCACCCCTTGCGGCACATACTGTTTTGTACGGATGCCCTTTGGGTTGAAGAATGCTGGTTCAACATTTGCAAGGGTAGTCCATGTCGCTTTTGAGCCACAGATACACAGAAATGTGGAAGCCTACATGGATGATATAGTGGTCAAGAGCAAAAGCAAGGCTACTCTGATTCAAGATCTAGATGAAACTTTTGCAAATCTGCGCAAGATCAACCTCAAGCTCAACCCCGAGAAGTGCGTGTTTGGAGTCCCTTCCGGCAAGCTTCTCGGGTTCTTTGTGTCTCAGCGGGGAATTGAAGCCAACCCCGACAAGATCAAGGCCATCGAGCAGATTGAAGCACCGAAGCGCGTCAAGGATGTGCGAAGGCTTGCCGGTTGCGTGGCTGCTCTCAGCAGGTTTATCTCTAAGTCTGCTGAGCGCGCCCTGCCGTTTTTCAAAATATTGAAAAAGGCAGGTCAAATGAAATGGACTCCGGAAGCGGAGGCCGCGCTGCAGGACTTGAAGAGATACCTGTCCTCCACTCCAATACTTGTCGCACCTAAGCCACAAGAGAAGTTGCTGCTATATCTGGCAGCAACCAATCAAGTGGTTAGTGCTGCGTTAGTAGCGGAGAGGGAGGCGGACGATGAGCCAGCGACCGCGGCAAGTGAATCCAGCGACAAGCAGGGGGCTTCTCCGACAAGCTCTGGCCCTGACAAGGTTGAATCTGCGCTGACGTGCAAGGAGGTGCAGAAGAAGATGGTGCAGCGCCCAGTTTACTTTGTCAGCTCCCTTCTCCAGGGGGCTAGGTCGAGGTACTCTGGTGTGCAAAAATTGCTTTTCGGCCTTCTCATGGCCTCGAGAAAGCTGCGCCATTACTTCCAGGCACACGAGATCACAGTTGTCACTCGCTTTCCGCTGAAGAGGATACTGCAGAATCCAGAAGCAACAGGCAGGATTGTCGAGTGGGCTTTGGAACTGTCAAGCTTTGGCGTCAAGTTTGAGAGCACTGCAACGATCCAAAGCAGGGCATTGGCAGAGTTCATAGCAGAGTGGACGCCAACCCCAGACGAAGAAATTCTAGAGACGAGCATCTCCGTCAAAGAGGCAAGCAAAGAGTGGCTGATGTACGTTGATGGTGCCTTCTCGCTGCAAGGCGCCGGCGCAGGCGTGCTGCTTATCGCACCCACCGGAGAACACCTCAAGTACGTAGTTCAGATGCATTTTCCCAAGGAGCAAGCAACGAACAATACCGCAAAGTATGAAGGTTTGCTTGCCGGACTCAGAATTGCGGCAGACCTTGGGATCAACAAGCTCATTGTCAGGGTTGACTCGCAGTTGGTCGTCCGCCAAGTAAACAAAAACTACCAGAGTCCATTGATGGAAGCTTATGTTGATGAAGTGAGAAAGCTAGAAAAACACTTTGACGGCCTGCAAATGGAACACGTTCCACGAGCTCAGAACGATATTGCTGACGGCCTGTCAAAGTGCGCAGCACGAAAGTTACCTGTGGAACCAGGGATTTTTGTGCTCAAGCTGACTCAACCATCCGTAACACCGTCGACTGGATAGAGAAAGAAGAGGAAGTTGGTTTCTGATGACTACTTTCCGGTAGAGCTTCCCGAAGCCGCCGCCAAGAAGGTCCCCAAGATCGACGCCAAAAGTGCTGAGGAGCAGTCTGCTCCGGCGAACCCTTTGGTTTGTTCTGTTGAAGCAAACGCTCCCGACAAGTTTTGCTCCGGCAAGCTTGCCGGGGAATATCACGCTCCGGCTGAACCGCAGGTTCTTGCCGTAGAAGCGGATGTTCCCACAGCAACAGATATGCCTTTAGCCCTTGTTGTCGAGCCGCAAGCTCCAGCATGGGCGCAGCAGATCGTCCGTTTCCTTCAGACAGGAGAGCTTCCCGAAGAGCAAGAAGAAGCGGAAAGAGTAGCCCGGCAGTCAAGTATGTACAAGTTTGTCGACAACACACTGTACAGAATAAGACTCAACGGTGTGAAATTGAAGTGCATTCGCCGGGAAGATGGACAACAGCTGTTGGCAGAGATACATGGAGGCATATGTGGTCACCACATTGGCGCAAGAGCACTTGCCGGCAAAGCATTCCGACAAGGTTTCTTCTGGCCGACAGCCCTCCAGGATGCAACTGCACAAGTAACCAAGTGTGAAGCGTGCCAGTTCCATTCCAAACAGGTACACCAGCCAGCTCAAGCTCTCCAGACGATCCCTTTATCCTGGCCATTTTCGGTCTGGGGGCTCGACATCCTCGGCCCCTTTCCCCGAGCTGTCGGGGGCTTTGAGTTCTTGTACGTCGCCATCGACAAGTTCACAAAGTGGCCGGAAGTGGAACCAGTGAGGAAGGTGACAGCACAGTCAGCAGTCAAGTTCTTCAGGTCGATTGTTTGCCGTTTCGGGATCCCTAACAGGATCATCACCGACAACGGCACGCAATTTACGAGCCGCACCTTCATGCAGTACGTCCAAGATCTTGGTGTCAAGGTCTGCTTCGCTTCTGTTGCTCACCCGAGAAGCAACGGTCAAGCGGAGAGGGAAAATGCTGAAGTGCTGCGAGGCCTCAAGACCAGAACTTTCAACATGCTGCACAAGTGCGGAAGAAACTGGATCGAGGAGCTGCCGGTGGTTCTTTGGTCGATCAGGACGATGCCAAATCGAGCCACTGGCCAGACACCCTTCGCTCTAGTCTACGGAGTAGAGGCAGTTCTCCCCACGGAACTCGTTTACGGGTCACCTCGAGTGCTCGCTTATGATGAGCTCGAGCAAGAGCAGTTGCGCCAAGATGACGCGCTGCTCCTTGAGGAAGACCGTCTTCAGGCTGCTATGCGAGTCGCTCGCTACCAGCAAGCTTTGCGTCGCTACCATAGCCGCAAAGTTAAAGCCAGGAGCTTCGAGGAAGGCGACCTTGTTCTTCGGCGTGTTCAGTCCGCCAAGAATTCCAACAAGTTGATGCCGAAGTGGGAAGGCCCTTATCGGGTGAAACGAGTCACTAGGCCCGACGCTGTCCGCCTTGAGACCGAAGATGGCATTCCGGTGAGCAACTCCTGGAACATTGAACATCTTCGTAAGTTTTACCCGTAGGGCGCGGTTGCCGGAAGCTTTTCCGGCAACCACCTTTTGTACAAGTCTTGCCGCTGTTGCATGTAATCCTTTGTACAAAGTTGGGCGCAGACCCCGTGCACCAGTAAAGTTCATGTGCCCCGCACATCTTGTCAGTTTTTTTATGCTATAATCCTTTTTCGCATATGTTATCTGACACTTTGTGCAGCATCAGACCCCGGTAAGCGATAACGAGCCCAAGGCTCCATATCATTACTTTATTTCTCTGTTTCTTTCTCAAAAGAAGGAAGGTTCCCTCGCCCACAAAGTTTACCGGGGGGGAAGGAGAAGATAATGGTGTGGACCAGGCCGTTCAAGAAAGTTTCTCCTTGCCGGGAAGCAGACGACAGAAAAGCTAAGTTGCTAAAGTTTGAGCAATCAGTTTTTTTAAGTTTTTGAGTTATTTTCCTTGAACGACCGTGCTTTGTATGGAAAACCTGTGCGCGGAGGAACCAACTCGTAGCTAGCTGCGCCCTTACTTTGTTTCGAGTCCGCTCAACAACTTAAGTGAGCTGCAACTAGTTGCGACAAGGTTGCTTATCGGTAGCGACCCCGCCAGCAGGCTGCTGAAGTTCCGCACTCGGCGCTCGCGGCAAGGGTGCCTGCACCGGCAAGTTTCCCTAGAAAGCGTAGGGCAGAACCATACAAAGCCAAGAGTCGAGTAAAGGAAGTAACACAGCAATTTTTTGCCTAAGATAGAGTTATATTACAAAAATAACTTGTCGCGCCTCTAATAAAGTGTTCCCATGACATGACTGGCAGCGACAAGAAAAGAAGAAAACGGACGGCCTAATCTACGCGACCGCCGTCAACCCTTTTGACCTCGTTCACCCTGTCCACAATGGGTGCGACGAGGGCCTTAAGTGCGCCAAGATCAGCGTCCGCCGGCAGCCTCTTGAGGACGTTGGTGAGGTTGAGGCCCGGATTGCGGAAGGCCACCTTCACCAGCACCTTCTCCAGAACTCCGGCACAAATCAAGCGTGACTCGTCGTCCAGCTGCTTTGGGATCCATTCCCGGAGTTGCTGGAGCGCTGCCGCCACGCCTTTGAAGAACAGAGTGAGCTTGGCGCTGGGTTGGAGTTTCTCGTCGGAGGAGTACCCGAAGCCTTCCACCCCCAATTGCACCAGCTCCTCTTCGATGACTGCAGCAATGTTCACGAGGCCCTCCGTCCAGAGCGCCACAGTATCTCTGAGAAGATTCTGGGTTTCGCGGCCCTCGCTAGCAGCGCCTCGTTGGCCTTGATGTCCTTCTTCAAGTCCGCCTCCCGTTTCTTGGCGCCGTCCAACGTCTCCGTCAGGGTGGCCAGCTTCAGCTCCAGATCAGCATTGGAATTCCTGGCGGCGCGCAGCTCTTTGCCCTTCTCGGAGAGTTGGCCCTGCAGCTCACCGTGGGCAAGGGCGTCCTTCTCGCGCTCCAGCTTGAGCGCGGCAAGCTCTTCGCCACCCACCTTCAGATCAGCCTCCAGCTGCGCCACCTTTACTTCCAATTCCTTCTTGGCGGTCTCGGCAGCCGCGGCCGCATCCTTTGCCTCTTGGAGCGACCCGCCAAGTGCCCGTTCGCGCGCGGCAAGCTCCTCCTCGTGGCTGTCGAGGTTCACTTTCCGCTGAGCCAGCTCGCCTTCTCGCGCGTACAGCTTCTCGCCGGTGAGCCGCTGCTGCTCTTCAGCTTTGGCCTTCTCGAGGAGGAAGGCCTTCCGCTCTTCAGCAAGCTGCTCCCGCTCCTCCGCCAAGGCCCGGAGAGCTTCCTGGCGAAAACCCCGGAGCTCCTCCGCGCGCTTCTCTATATCCACGCTCGCTTTCGCAATGAGCGCTTCCCGGGACTCCAACTTGACTTGACGGGCGCGATAGAGCGCCAGCAGCCTCCGCAGCAGCCGCTCCTCCTCGGGCTCGTCACTGCTGCTTCCCGGCGCGTCAACGATCGACAACCCGGCGGAGGCGAGCACCTCCCCATCCAAAACTTCTCCTTCCACCGGCGCCCTGGAGCTTGACGCCCAAGGGAGCTTGATGAAGATGCCCTCGCCAGCCTTCAGATAGGCGCCGGGCTGGGGCTCCTCGGAGCCCGACGCTGCGGCAGCGGCGGAGGGATCGGCGGTCGGTGCAGCGCCTGACGCTCCTGCGGCCTCAGGGCCGTCAGTGCGATCGCAGATCCCCCGCCAGCTTCCTCGGCGGCAGCCTTGGCGGCCTTTTCACCGGCAGGCACATCGGCACCAGCTCCGTCTTCGGCGGCCGCGGCATCATCAGTGTTGCCGCGCGC
Organism: Triticum dicoccoides; assembly: GCF_002162155.2. Taxonomy (NCBI): domain Eukaryota; kingdom Viridiplantae; phylum Streptophyta; class Magnoliopsida; order Poales; family Poaceae; genus Triticum; species Triticum dicoccoides. Next base: position 682,652,959 of record NC_041384.1, on the reverse strand, counting down.
GTCCTCTCCGCCGCCCGCCTCGGCCTCCATCGGATCCGCGGAGGGTGGACCTGATGACCGGAGAAGAATGAGAAGTCAAACAAGCACTCAAGAAGAAAAATCAGCAGAAAAATACAAAGAAAGTTTCGGGCAGGAAGGATTACCTGTGCTGGGATCCGCTGTCATAAGCTCCACCACCGGCGGATCGTGAGCGTTGTCCCTTGCCGGAGACTCCTCCCTTGCCGGAGGCTCCTCCCTTACAGAAGAATGCTCCCTTGCCGGGGAGTCTGCCCTTGGCGGCATAGTCGAAGCAGACGACGAGTCGGAGCTGATCACCACGCCCTCCTGCTGAAGCTGTTCTGCTCCTGCACAAACAAACCAGTGATCAGATGTCAACAAAGGAAAAGAGCAACCACGCGCACCCAGAAGCCGAAAGTAAACCATATGCTTACGCTGGGGGCTGCGCTGGGGGCTGCTCTGCGAAGTGATGGCCGGATCCGGCAAGGTGGTCTCGGGCGCGCCCCCTGTCATCGCAGTGGGCTCGTCCTCGATGACCACCACCTGAGCCTTGGCCCTCTTCGCCGCCCTCTGGGCCAGAGTCCTGAAAAGGGAGGGTCTAGGGTGGATTAGATCAGATGCAAGACAGGAATGGCAAGTTGAAGAACTACAAGAACAACAAGGGAATCTTACTCTTCTTCCTCTTCCTCGTCGGAGCTGAGCGCGGAGAGGTCGAAGTTCGGCCCACCTCCGGCGCGATGAGGTGGAGGGGTGGGATCTCTTGGCCGCTTGGCGGGGACTGCGGCGCCAGCCCGAGATGACCCCGCCCCAGTTGCCACTGCGGCGGGAGGCGCACCCGCGGCAACCGTACTTGCCGCGGCGGAGCACGTCGCGCGGCGCTGCGGCTGTTGACCAGCTTGCCGCCCTGCTGCGTCCCCGATCCTGCGAAGGCGCCTGCTTGGCTGCACTGGGGGCTGCGTTCCGGGCCCTGTTCCCGGCAAGCTCCCCAGAGATGGCGGGCCGCTCGCACCCTCGGCGGGCTCACTCAACTCGGCGTCGGGCGCGGCAAGCTCTTCTTCGTCTTCGGGCCACTCCCGCTCAGCAAGACTCATCGCCGATGCCGCGTCCGTTTCCTCCACCATGAACCCAAATTCACCCGCGGCTGCGGCTGCCGCCGCCTCTTCCGCCCTGGTGGCGATGCGTTCCATCTCTTGATCGGTGGTGTCGCGGGTGAGGAGCTTCTTGTCATCAGCATTGACCGCTACTTCCACTAGGCTGTCGAAGAACTGCTGCACAACGTCTCCGGCAGGCTCTTGCCAAGTTGGAGCGATCCCGTGCGAATCACACAACGGCATCATGGCGCAGATGCGGTCGCGCGAGGAGTTGTTGCACAGGGGAACGACACCTGCCGGCAACCTGAACCACTCGGGATGCTGTGGGTCGTGCTTGAATATCTCCTTGAGTATCCCGTCCAACTCTATGACGGTGAAATTGAAGTTGAGGCCTGGGCGCAACCTCATGATATCTGTAGGGCCTCCAAATTCCCAGGCGGGTCTCCCCCTCGCCTGCAGAGGGGCGATGCGCCGGCGAAGGAAATCTGCGCTGACAGCTCCTACAGTCAGCCCGGCAAGCCTGAGACGCAAGATCCGAGTGGTGGCGATCTTCAGCTTGTCGTCGTCCACGGACAGAACGCTCAAGTCATTGCCACGCACTGCTGGGGCTTGGCGCAGGGCGGTGAATGGCTGCGGGCTCTCTTCTACAACCCAGCACCAATCTACTCTCCACTCGTCCCACTTGCTGCGGAGCTCCCCCTCCAGATAGGTCTCCTTCTTGCCGGCCCGCGAGATCTAGGCGATCCCGCCGGCAAGAGGTTCCCCTCTCTCGACACGAGGCATAAAGAAATGGCGGAAGAGAGCTATGTTGGGGTGGACTCCGACAAAGTTTTCGCATAGATGGGCGAAAACTGCCATGGTCAGAACGGCGTTGGGGGTGAAGTCAAGGAGGTGGAGTCCATAAGTGTTCATGACGTCGCAAAAGAAATCAGAGAATGGCGGGCAGAGACCGCAGTAGAAGAACACGGCGAAGAAAGGATATCCGCCAACTGGAGCCGCTTGCGAGGCGGCGGCGGAGAGTACCTTCGTGCGCGGATGCGCCCGCGTCTCCGTCGACCAGAAGAGATAGTACCACTTCCTCAGCTCCTTCGCGGAGAGCTCAGGGGGAAAGTGGCCCACTCCTTCCGCAGCGCCTCAAGCCGCTATGCTTCGGTCGACTTCACAGCTTTCGCGGCCGCGGCCTTCGTGGCCTTCCCCTTCCCGGGCTTCGGAGGCATGGCGGAGGCGGTGGGGGAGATCGACGGCGCTGGTGGTGGCGGCAGCGACGGGGGCGGAGCGCTGCCCTTTTTCAACTCTTCAAGCGGAGGAGGGCGGCGGAGATTTCTGAGATTGCAGCAACGAAGGGCGAAGGTGGGGGAAATGCCCCTGTTTCCCCTGCTTATAAAGAGGGACGGGGCGGACATTTCGGCCTTCCCAATAAACAACCACCCACGATCTCTCCCACGACTCCGCGATTGACGCGTGCCGTTACGGGGGGCGCGGTGGATACGGAGTTAGATTCGGCATAACCCAGGCTCCGCGCGTGCCCGTGCCCTGTTTTGGGCCTGGCCCAACAGCGCTCGGCACCGTGTGTGGCCCAGGCCCGGGGGCTCCTGTCGGTGTACTAGAGTAGGGGTACCCTAGTATCCCGAACTTGTGCACGGGCAGTTGCAGCACCGCGCGGCAAGGCTTGCCGGACGACCGTCAGAGTCCTCCGTGGGTTCCTTTGGAGCCATTCAAGAACAAAGCATTCATGATGAAGAGACAAGGCCCCGGCAAGAGGATCTTGCCGGGAAGAGACAAGGCCCCGGCAAGTGGAGCTTGCCGGGAAGGCCAACCACGGCACTTCAAGAAACTTGCCGCGACGCGCCGCGCGTCCCGGCAAGGCCCGGTGAGCGACAAGCTCCCGAACACGACAAGACGATGACCCCGACAAGGTACTCGCCGGGGGCCCGCTGCCACTCTGTACCCACGCTCCAGCGCACCCACCCGCATGTCGCCATGAGGCTTCCTCAGGGGCGCGTGGCGGGAGCCTGTGCAGCCAGGGGTACGCGGTGGCAAGCGGAGATGAAGAGAAGGCCATCGTGGCAAACGGTGGCGCTCCTAACGGTCACTTTTTGCACTGTTTAGGCAACTCAGACGGGCATTCAATGACCTTGTCCCCTGCCATCAGAGTTAGGTAGGGTGCACTGTGCCCACAGTAGCGGTAGCTGCACCTACCGCATCCTTTTCCATTTTTACCCTTCTAGTCTACGTTGCCACCTGTCGGTGACCCCTTGAAAGTATAAAAGGAGGCCCAAGCGCAACGTAGAAGGGGTTCGACTCATTCGAAACATCAGGAACACTCTCACACTCGGTCTGGCAGCGTCCATCGCTCCTGAGCAAGAATTCAATACACACAAACAAGCAGCAGTAGGGTTTTACGCATCCGTGCGGCCCGAAGCTAGGTAAAAACTGCTCGCGTGTACTGCCTCGATCCGCTCTTCGCGCGGCCTCCACCTCCCACCGAACCGAAAGGGGCCCGGTCCCCATAGGTGTTGGTGGATCAGCTTCCCCCGACATATATTAGGGTGACAATGTGCTTGCTCACTACGTCCACTAGTTCCATAATGAGCCCAGTGATAAGCAAGGTTATGGAGGCTTAACTGGTTCTCTTGCAATTCCGTGGGTTAAGCACATGGTTAAGGACTCGAGCTGGGGTATCTTGTGAAGTCTCGAAGGGTCTAGGAATGGGTTTCTAGTCTTGAGGGGCAACCATAACTCTACGGGGTTTTACTTGGTAGAGGAGGCTGCAACAAAAAGTCTTCAGTGCTAGTTGGTCGCCGAAGTAGACTCCTTGGTGCATCTTGTCTTGCTGGTCTTCAGTTGAAGAGAGAGATGAGAGGGATAAGTAGCATAGAGGGGGATGCCTAAAAGGGGTTCTATAGTGCAAGTGCAAACAAACAAGGGCTGAAAGGGCCAAACACAAACAATAAAATAAGGCAGGTGATATAGCCGCATACTAGTTGCCTAGGGCAAAAGGGTGGCTGATATCAAAACACAAACAAATAAAAACAAGCAACACACAATCATGGTTCTATTCGAACCATCATACGGTCTCGACTGCGCATAGGGGGGTACACGACTCATCCTACCCTAGCGGTTCTCGGACTCAGTAGTCGTGCCTTGTGCCTCGTGCAGTCTTCTGAGTTTTCCTCAAGTGTTGCTATGTCTCTTGTAGTTGTTTGATGAAACGATCTTGGTTGAGCCTGAAGAGTCTTCAACAACTTCTCGCCTTTTGAAGTGATGGGGTGAAGGTGGCTCCTCGTAGCAGGCATTGACTCGGTCTTCTATTGTCTTATTAATCATGACGACCCCTTTTGCCTTCTAAGGCGTCGACGGTACCAGGTAGGTAATCCCTTATGAAATGATATTAACAAGGCATAGTAGAGGTCCAACACGTCGGTTACATTGATGAAAACATCGACACCAAGAGCGGGGGATGAAGAGAACCGTTTTCCTACTCACTATAGTGAGGCGGGCCAAATGGCGAGGCTCTCATCCACCGGTGGTTGCCGATACAACAACGGTAAGGACATGATTGCTCTATTAGTGATGTCTATAATGGTCTTGCATATCTTACACCCTGATCGTCATAGGACAAGGTTGCATCATCCTGGGGCAAATTCAAAGGTGTCACTATCCTCTTGGTCTTCATGTCCTCATTCTTCAAAGGCGTATCTTCTGTTGGCATCATCTTGTTGTGGTGTCGTGAATCTTGGGTTCAGAAGAGCTGGGTGAGTATTTGGCAAGGTGTACTCCTTCTAGACTATCCACGAGAATTACAAGGAATCCCGTGGTCAGGGGCTTGAGGGTGCTAGCGACCGTTTGCAATAGTTTTGAAGGGAAGAGATCGATGGGGAAAGTATACCTTAGTTTTTGAAAAACTGAGAAGGGAAGAGAAGTATAGATAGTTTTGAAAACTAGTAATAGTTTGGAAATAGCTTTACCCTAACTAACGACCATGCTAACTAAGGCTTCCTACAGACAGGATGGCTCTGATACCAGCTCTGTGGGGACCCCGACTCATAAGTCGTGATCACCGAATGCACGTGTACAGTGATCCCAGAGATCAATGCTCACTGAACACACAGAAGCTGAATAACAAGAGTCTTACATCCATACATATCGTATTACACAAGTAGGACCATTATGGTCAAGTCTTGAGTATAACATCGCAGCGGAAATCTTCGTCGATAACTTGGACCCATGCCATCTGCCTTAACCCTACAGGCATTCTGACTGGGAAGCGTCCTAGCTCGCATGTTCGTCACCGAGGTACTCTTCTTCATATCATGTTCTTTCATGCCTGGCCAATAAAATAACCAGTGGCAAGCCAATGAGTACTTTGAATGTACTTGCAAGCAACCCATGTTTTGGTTCAAGATACAACAATGCATGATATAGGTAAATTTTTGCGGAAAGCTAGTTTTGAGTGAAATGACATGTTCAACAACTTTGTAAGACATGCATCAGGAGAATTCAATTAACCATGAGGACAGGTTACAGATATCAACATAAAAAGAGTGGGCACCAACCCAACTCAATCATGTCAAGTCCTTTGACTTGACCCAAGTAGTTCTCCCCACTTATCCAAACACACACACTGGTTGAAAACAAGTGGACGTAGCCCAAGAGCGGTTACCCAACTGTCCTTGACCGTGGACACGGCTATTCGAATAGTTTTACACTCTGCAGAGGTTGCACACTTTACCCACAAGATCCGGGGAACTTCCGTGTCATCCACGACCCGCGGTACCTCAAGTACCCGGGGCAAGCACCCGATCACTATCTTTCCCTAGACGACACTAACATGGAGTCCACTCGTTGTTCCGTATCCTCACGATGTACATCATACGAGACTCACTCGAGATCGTAACATCCGAGAGGGGACACAACGGTGTATCCGGTGCCCTGTGAAAACAGTCATGGCCGCCCTACCTGGCACGACCCCGTCCCGAGAGAGAGCACCAACTCTCCCCCGTCACTAGTAATGCGGGCTCCAAGCTAGTATCGGCCTAGGTAATCAATAATGCCCTTTCCCATATAAGGGTAGAGTGGTTGCGCATGTAAGGTTGGAATAACGGTCGCAACTTAAACCAATCCGTTTTTGAAAACAACACACACACTTGCCTCGGTACACCACTTCGTCATCAAGTGGCTACCCAACTCATCATCTCCCTCGGGCATAAGTGGCACCCGACGGGGTTTTTGAAAAGTCCTTTCAAAATACTTTGTCTCCATCACCATGCATATCCCCGTCCCTTTTGCGTAGCAACTACTTTAGCATCCTATCTACTCCCACTGGCATAACCCTCATAAGGGGGTAGGGTCATGCACAATGCAAGTATCAACGAGGAAGTAACAAAGGCAACCCATCAAAGTGGTTATCATCTCATCATGATTCCGATGCAACACTAATAAAGTGCTATATGACATGCATAAAAAGGGTTTCATAAATATGGTCAAAGGGCTGCTTGCCTGTTTTAACAAAGTCTTCGAGGTCTTCAAATATCTCTGGTCCAACTCCAAGCATTTCGTCTACTTCGTCAACTATCGTCGAAAGCAACCATAATAAGCAACACAACAAGGCAGGAAATGAAAGTGCTCCAAAAATATTGATTTGACTTTTCTAGGACATCTCTGGTTATATGAAAATTAACCAGAGTGGTTTCATTGGAAGTGGGTCAATGGATATTTCTAAACATTTCGATATGACGGAATCAAGGGGTTTATGGATTTGCAAGAAGTGTACAGAAATATATTTTTGAAAAATGAGCAAAGGCACCCATTTAACAAACCATGATTTTAGAAGCATCTGGGAGTTGGTTTCACTGGATTTGGAGTTCAAATGATTTTCCTATGAATTTGCAAAGTTGACAAATATGAAGAAATGGTTCATTATTTTGTGAGGCATAGAAAGTATTAATAAAAATGTTCATAAACTAAGTTAGGAACCTAGAAGCATCTAGGAATTTGAATAATGTCATTTGGATCAAATTTGAGCCCTCTGTGATTTTCTAAAGTTTATCACAGGATTAAGAAAATTGGGATTTACTAAATAAGTGTGAAGGAAACTTCTCTGAAAAAATGTGCAAGCTCTTCTATGAGGTAGGGAATGATTTATAGAGTCACTAGAAATTTGAATCACTAGATTTGGAGTTCATTTGAATATTTGGGAGCTTTTACAATTTTATCTGGAAAAGAAAAGAGAAAAAGGGATATTAGCCTTATCCTGCGCACCGGGCGGGAGATAGCAGTGGGCCGGCCCAGCGGCTCAGCTGCGCTGGCGACAGGGGGTGACATCGAAGACGGCTCCTCGTGAGGGCGCTTTCGCCATGGAAACGCGGGAGTAGCGCGGCCCGCCTCCACTTACGCGAGCGAGCAGGCGCGCGGTGGAGTTTTAAACCTGACAGGCAGGGCCCCCTGTCAGGATGTGAGGCTGACTAATGGGCCCCACGGTCGTCGTCGTCAACCTCCGTCCAGAGAGGACGGCGAGCTCGTCGGCGGTGATTCTGGGCACGGCGAGGCGAACAGGTGGCACCGACGTGTTCAGCGTCCAAGCGCACTTCAGGTGGAGGTGGTGACGGTCGTCGGGGAGCAGTGGTTCGCCGGCGACCAAGAAGGTGGCGGCGAGGCTTCGGGAGGTGGATGGATAGATCACTCCAGGCTGAAATCGAAGCGGTGCAAGAAGAGGAACGAGTCAGTGGAGTCTTCTGGCTCTAGATCGAGAGAAAGGGGAGGCGGAGGAGGTCTATACCCCTGGATCGACGGTGACCCGAGGCGGCGGGGCTCGAGCTCGATCTCGAGCTCGGGCGTCTCTGGGCATGAACTGGTGGTGTGGGTGGACGATTTGGAGTGGGAGAGAGCGAGCAGGAGCAAAAGTATGGCTCGAGGAGGCCTTTAAGTAGGAGAGCTATGGCTCACCGTAGACCCGTGCGCCAGCGAGGTCGTTGCCGTTGTTGTGGGTCATGGGGGCGCGCGTGGGCATGTCTGGGGTGCTCATGGGTTTGGGCCAGAGCGAGGGACAGAAGAGAGAGGAAGCAGGAGGGGCCAGAGGCGCCGCGCATGTGAGGCCGCTCATTGGAGCTCTCGGGCGGCCGGCGCGCGTGCGAGCAAGGGCAGCAGGAGGGAGAAGGAGGAGGGGGACAAAGGCGTAGCGTGCTGCGAACGTCGAGGAGCATCAGCTGGCGTGAGGGGGAGAGCCGAGGTGGTCGGAGGTGGTTGGCAGGGGACGGCTACAGTGCGGGAGCGCATTGTAGCGCGCTCCAGAGCGTGCAAATGGCCGGCATGCCATGTTTTTGGCAAAGTGGGCTCGGCCAAGCATGTCTGGTAGCTCTAGTGAGGAGTAAAGAATGTGGGGAAAGCCTTGGATGCCTTGGGTGGCCACTGGAGTGAGGAGGGAGGTGAGGAAGAGGGGTGCAAGGGCTGTTCAGAGAGGTAAAAGAGGTGGTTTCACCCCTCAATTATTGATCTGAGATGCAGCCATTGCTACTGGAGGTAGAAGAGGTCTGGGAGGGGCTGTGGTAAAAAGTGGAGGCCATGGAGAAGAGTGGAAGAGGTCAAAACAGGGGTTTTAGTAAAATGGCAGAAGGTGTTTGATGCTTGTTTGGGCAAGAAAATTAATTCCACTTGCCATGAGAATTAACAGGATGGAATGGAACATAGAAGTAGGATGTTCCACCAAGTTTGAGCTCATTTGGGCAAAGTAGCAATGTAACTTTGGTAAACCCTAGAAATCAATAGAAATGGCTTTACCAAGATTTAGTCATGCAAATCTATTCTCCTTGATGCACCACTTGGTGTAGTGTCATCATTTGAGGTTATGAACATGTCCACAAAAGTTGAGATCAAAAGGAGAAAGTTGCCAATGTAGAGTTGTTCAAATTTGGTTCTGAACAGGAAGGTTTTGGGGTACTTTTAGCAAGATAACATTCTCTCCAACTTGTGCCATTTGGTCTAGATGAATAATTATACCATTTGAGCATGTTCACAAGGTTTGAGAACATTTGGACATGTTTGGCAATGTAAAGTTGCTCAAACTTCAAAATGGACAGAAATGGTTTTGAGCAGATTTCATGGGGTTATACTATTCTCCATGCCATGATACTTGGCAAGATCATCAAACATGTCATATGTGACATGCTAGAATTTTCTTGGAATTGTTGGGGAATATTTCCTGTAGAAATATTTCAAATCCTTGAAATGGACAGAAATGATTTTTGAGGGATTTGACCAATATTTTGAACATGACCATGTGTTGAAACTCTTATATATGGACAATATATGTCCATTGAGTTTCCCTGATTTTTTTCAAATATTGTTGAAACAATAAAATAATTTTTCCCTATTAAAGACCATTTCTGGCCTTAAGAAAAAGCTTTTAAATAAAATAGGAAAATAACTTTTAAAATTATATTTTTGTGGTTTATGGGAGTCCTATATCTAATAGGATTCAAATATACCTTTTGAAAGATTTTTCACACCCCAAATCAAGTACTTGCAGTGCAAATCTCAATTCAGGGGTTTTGGAAAACTAATTTTAGAAAATACTATTTGGCCAAATTATTTTTGCAAGAAATTATTTTTATGTCCTATACACATGGCATGATCATTGGTTCAAGAGTTTGGAGCAAGGAGATGAAGTATAGGAGTTGGAGGATTTATTTGATTTTTAGAGCACTTGCAAACAACAGACAAAATCCAAACAAGGCAAGGTCAAAACACTCAAAAGTTTTTGTCAAACCACATTTTATCATGATTGTTAGCTTAAGTGTTGTGGCATGAAAATCAGGGTGTGACACGAAAGTACTTAAGGTTGGGCTTGTTACCGATGAGTATCTCATATGGAGTCTTGTTCAAGCACTTGCGGAGGTAGAGCCGATTGGATGCATGACACGCGGTGTTGATGGCTTTGGCCCAAAAGTTGTATGGAGACTTGAACTCCGCCATCATGGTCCTTGCCGCATCCATCAACGTCTGGTTCTTCCTCTCCGCAACACCGTTTTGTTGAGGGGTGTAAGGTGCGGAATATTGATGCTTGATCCCCTCATCACTAAGAAACTCATCCAAGGTGTAGTTCTTGAACTCGGTTCCGTTGTCACTTCTTATTGTCAAGATCTTTGCATTGTGTTGACGTTGTGCTTCATTTGCAAAGTCAATGACGGTTTGTTGGGTCTCGCTCTTCCTCTTGAAGAAATACACCCAAGTGTATCTTGAGTAGTCATCCACAATCACCAAGCAATACTTTCTACCCCCAAGACTATCAAAGGATGGAGGCCCAAAGAGATCCAAGTGAAGGAGCTCCAAAGGCCTCTTTGAGTAAATGATAGTCGTGGGAGGGTGAGCCTTCTCATGTAGCTTTCCTTCGATACAAGCACTACAAGCACGATCTTTAGCAAAACTAACATTCGTTAGTCCACGGACATGGTCCCCCTTGAGAAGAATTTGCAAAGATCTCATATTGACATGGGCTAAACGGCGATGCCAAAGCCATCCCACATCAACTTTAGCCATTAGGCATGTCGCGGTCTTAGTGGGTCGTTCCGAAAAGTTAATGACATATAGACCGTTCTCGACATGCCCAACAAAGGCTACTTTAAGAGTCTTGCTCCACAAGAGGGCCACGGTATCAATATCAAAGAAAGTGGCAAAGCCCATGATTGCAAGTTGACGAACGGAAAGTAAATTGTATGCAAGGGACTCAAGAAGCATGACCTTCTCGATCGTGAGATCATGAGAGATGACTACCTTGCCAAGTCCTAATACCTTAGAAGATGAGGCGTCACCCCACTCGACATTGGTGGGCATAGATGGAATCTTGTGCACGTCCCCCACCAAGTCCTTGCTTCCGGTCATATGATTTGTAGCTCCGCTATCGAGCAACCATGAACCCCCACCGGAAGCAAACACCTACAAGAGATCAATGCTTAGTTTTAGGTACCCATTTTGTAATGGGTCCTTTGATGTTAGTAACAAGGGTCTTTGTAACCCAAATAGACCATTCAATGTACTCATGAGGAGAACCAACAAATTTGGCATAGACATGCCCATCACTAGCACGACATAACACATAAGAAGGATTAAAGTAGCCGGCTTTGATGGAAGGGGTGTCATTGCCCTTTTTGACACCACCACCCTTTGCATTGTTCTTCTTCTCCTTGGAAGCACTCTCTCCCTCCTTCAAAAAGGTTTGCATGAGAGGAGGAGGTCGTTTGGTCTTGCCATTCTTCTTCTTGTTCTTGGACTCGGGCACGTACCCAATCCCTTCCTTGGCCACAACTCCCTTTTGGTTGGTCAAGAGGTCGTTGAGGTTCTTCTTGCCTTGTATGCAAGTCTCAAGACCTTTCTCAAGTTGCACCTTTAGCTTAGTGTTCTCCTCAACAACATGCACATGCTCACAACACGGGTTAGTAGCATTTGCATTATCGATTAACATCATACGAGGAAAAGTGGCTTTTTCCTTGGTTAGCTTTACTTGAAGTTGATCATGAGACTCTTTGAGGCTAGCATGAGCACCCTTCAAGACCTTGTGAGCCTTGTCAAGTAGATCAAACTCCTCTTTGACTCTAGCAAGATCAACCTCAAGTTTGGCCTTCTCGGAGTTTAGCACACGAGAAACAATGAGAACATGATCAAAATCTTTCTTTAACTTAGCATGATCAACGTTTTGTGACTCCTCAAGAGCCAAACGAACACCACGCTCTTCCTCAAGAACATTGGAAAGATCCGAAATCTCATCGGCATAGTCACGCCTATGCCCTTCCATCTTAGAGATGGTATCTTCGTGAGCCTCGATCATGTCATTGGCTTCACCAAGTTGTTCCAAGAGAGCAACAAAGTGCTTCTTGGATTTACCCTTAAGTTTGCCCATAAAGGCTTCAAACTCATTCACCTCCACATTAGCTCCCTCATGTTCATCAATGCTATCCGTCGAAGAAGGATGATTAATGATGGTAGTTTTGATGTTGGGGGTTACCTTGTTGGTAGCTTTTGCCATGAGGCACTTGGTGGTGATGCTCTCATTGGGTGAGTCAAAGAGAGACACCCGTGGAGTCGTCGCAATGGCAACTAAGGCCATGGCAACCGACTCACCATCTTCATCATCTTCATCATCCTCATTATACTCTTCTTGTACCACCAATGCCTTGGGAGGAGTCTTCTTGGTGAAGTTTCTCTTGTTGGGGAACGACTTGGCCTTGTCCTTTCGGATGAGCTTGCCACCATTGTCTTCCCTCTTCTCATACGGGCACTCCACAACAAAATGACTCACATTGCCACAATTGTAGCAAGTCCTTACACGTTGCTTTCTCTTCGTGCCACTTGAGTTGTTTTTGTTAAAGTTTGGCCTTGAGTTTTTCTTACTCTAAAATTGCCTTGAAGCAAGTTCCATGTGTTCATGATATGCATACTTTGTATCTCCGGGGTTTCTCTCCTCTTCTTCCTCTTCTTCCTCTTCTTCTTCTTCAATGCAGACCTTGGCCTTCAATGCAAGGTTGGGCTTCTTTGCCCTTTGAGAACGAAGCACCGGATTGTCGGCGGTCTTGTCCAAAATGTTCATGGCCACAAACTCATCCAACACTTCGCTTGAGGTCAAAGTGTGGAAGTCCGGCCTTTGACGAATGATGGAGGACATGGCCTTGTGGTAGGGCATCATTGCCTTGAGGAATTTGTGCTTGATCCAATTGTCATCCGTGTCCTTGCTCCCGTGATCTCGGAGTGAGACCGCGAGTTTGGTTACTCTCCGATAAAGCTCACGAGGTTCTTCATCTTCTTTCATTGCAAACTCAGCGGCCTCATCTTGCACCTTCATAGTTGGAGCATTCAATGCTTGCGCTTCCCCGGTAGAGTGAGACAACACAAAGCCATGCGTCTTTGGCCAAGGCGAAGGACCGAAGATGAGGTAGATCTTCGGGTGGAATTGCATCTTGAATGATGAAGAGAGCATTCTCATTGAATTGATTATCCGCGACTTCTCGAGGAGTGAAGTTGCTTGGATCATGCGGATAGAAACCTTCTTCAATGATTCTCCAAAGAATAGTGTTCACATGATTTAAATGAAGTTTACAGCGGTAAACCCAAGAATCAAAGTCCTTATTTTTCACAATCTTAGGGGGAGGACCGGCATGATTCAAATGAGTGGAAGGAACCGGTCCACCATAAACATGTGGTGGTTCCACATGAGCAAAGATGCCGGTGCAATTCTTACCACTAGAAGAAGGAGCCTTTTCACTACTAGCATCCCCTTTATCAGAGGTAGCATCCGTCACCTTGTCGGTGGGATTACCCACTTTCAACGGTGCGGTGGATAGTTTAAGTCCTTCAAGGAATTTAGTAAACATGCTTTCAACCTCAGTCGTCATGGAGGTTTTCAATGTCTCCGAGGCCACATTGAACTCCTCATGAGAGATCGAGGTTTCCCCATCGCCCGTAGACGAGATCGGATTCACACCGGAGTGTTCCTCCACACCGTCTACGGTATCAACCATACTCTTCGGACAGTAAAGTCCTTAATAAAGAGACGAGGCTCTGATACCAATTGAATGGATCGATATGGTTGACTAGAGGGGGGTGAATAGGCAACTAACAATTTTTAACTTTTCTTTACCAAATTAAACTTTGCATCAAAATAGGTTGTCTAGATGTGCAACTAGGTGAGCAACCTATATGATGCACTAACAACAAACAAACAAGCAAGCAAGAGAAGTAACACTAAAGAGCTTGCACAAGTGAAGGTAAGAAATAACCAAGAGTGGATCCGGTGAAGACGAGGATGTGTTACCGAAGTTCCTTCCTTTTGAGGGGAAGTACGTCTCCGTTAGGGCGGTGTGGAGGCACAATGCTCCCCAAGAAGCCACTAGGGCCACCGTATTCTCCTCACACCCTCACACAATGCGAGATGCCGTGATTACACTATTGGTGCCCTTGAAGGCGGCGGCCGGACCTTTACAAACAAGGTTGGGGAAATCTCCACAACTTAATCGGAGGCTCCCGACAATACCATGAAGCTTAACAACAATGGACTATGGCTCCGTGGTGACCACAACCGTCTAGGGTGCTCAAACACCCAAGAGTAACAAGATCTGCTAGGGATAGGTGGGGGAATCAAAAACTCTTGGTGAAAGTGTAGATCGGGGCCTTCTCAACCACTCCTGAGCAAATCAACAAGTTTGATTGGCTAGAGAGATAGATCGGGGGAAAATGGAGCTTGGAGCATTAATGCAGCTTGAGGGGGAATAGGTAGGTCAACGGGGAAGAAGGGGACCCCCTTTTATAGTGGGGGCAACAATCCAACCGTTGCCCCACTAAATAGCCCCGCAGAGGGCGGTAGTACCGCTTGGGTGGGCGGTACTACTGTTGATCCAGCGGTACTGCCGTTCCACCTAGCGGTACTGCTGCGCAAAGGAGAGAAGCAGGGACCTAGACCCAAAGCGGTACTACCACGGTGGTAGGGGCGGTACTACCGCTGAGAGGTGGTACTACCGCCTCTACTGCCGCAACTAGTGCGGCAAAACCCGACACGAGAAAAAGAGCCCTCGAGTCGAGACGATAGGAACGTGGCAAGCCAGCGGTAGTACAGCTGCGGAGTCACCGGCGATACTACCGCTGCGGAGCGGTACTGCCACTTGTGACCCCTCAGCGATACTACCGCTGGGTAGCACGGTACTACCGCTGGGACCCAGACAAGACACACAAGTAGAGAAAAGATCTCTCCATTGAAGCGAAAGGGCTCGGAGGGAGAGAAGCGGAAGTGTACGTGTTTATTCCACCCAAGCAATACCACAGCGGACCCCCTCTTGATAGTACAGTGCCCTCTACGCAACTAGACCACATAAAGAGAGACTAAAGAGCTACACCGTCTTGAATGACACTCCGAGGGGAAGAAATCGTCTCGTGCCAAGGATGAATCTCTGAAATGCTCAAAGCACATGATTAGTCCGCAAACACGTTGTCATCAATCACCAAACCAAATTTCAGAGCCCCAACACTTTTCTGATGAGATTCCCCAACAAGGCAAAATTGGTAGAGCTGATTTTTTTTGGAAAGTTCAGTCTGCTAGGGACAGGAGCCATGGTTGAGGTGGATTTTTGGAGTCCAAATGACAAAGCTAAGGGGAAACTTCATTCTGTTTGGATCAAAATGTGGGGAGTGCCTAATACACCGAGACATTACTTGGGGGTGTGTGAAATTGGCTCTGCTTTGGGGCCAATGGTGGAGGTAGATGTAGAACATATTCACTCGAAGGAAGAGATCAAGGTGAAGGTGGGAGTGAGAGATTTGCACAAGATTCCAGCAGGAACTGAGATAAGTACAAAAGATTTTCTGCTGTATGACATAGGCTTTGAGTTTGATTCAGTTGTAGAACAGGGATGGTATAAGTTTGATGAGGGGAATAAGAGGAAGATCTTTGACTATCTTGATTTGGAAAATTTTGAAGCACAGAGGGAGAATGACATGCAGAAAAAAAGCAAGCAAGCTGATATTGGAAAACAGAATGTGAGCTTGGGGCCAAAGCAGTATGAACAAGTGGTTCTGAAAACTAGTGAAACAGGACAGACAAGTGAAACTCTTAAAGAGAAAATGGAAGCAATGGCAGCAGGAGAGATGAAGGAAAAAGAGGAAAGCATGATGGTGAGATTGCAAAAAGCAGAGGAACTTGCTGCTAGGTAGACTGGACAACTGATGTTGGATGAGAAGAAAAGGAGGGAAATGGAAATAATAAGAAGAATCCTTGAAAAAGAGGTCAGGAGACAACAAGAATTACTGCAGCTTAATCTGAAGACAAATGATGAAGTGAGGGGGTCCCAGTCTGGGGGAAAAACTACTGATGAGGGGGAAGAAGAGGAAGCAATAGATGATGATATGGTGATTGTGTTGGGGAGCGTAGTAATTTCAAAAAAAATCCTACGCACACGTAAGATCATGGTGATGCACAGCAACGAGAGGGGAGAGTATCGTCTATGTACACTCGTAGACCATAAGCGGAAGCATTATGAGAATGTGGTTGATGTAGTCGAACGTCTTCACGATCCGACCGATCCAAGTACCAAACGCACGGCACCTCCGAGTTCAGCAAACGTTCAGCTCGATGACGTCCCACGAACTTCGATCCAGCAGAGCTTCACGGGGGAGTTCCGTCAGCACGACGGCGTGATGACAATGATGATGTTGCTACCGACGCAGGGCTTCACCTAAGCACCGCTATGATATGATCGAGGTGGATTATGGTGGAGGGGGGCACCGCACATGGCTAAGGGATCAATGATCAACTTGTGTGTTCTAGGGTGCCCCCCTTGACCCCGTATATAAAGGAGCAAAGGGGAGGTCGGCCGGCCCCTGTAGGGCGCGCCAGGAGGATGAGTCCTCCTCCTAGTAGGAGTAGGACTCCCCTTTCCTACTCCTACTAGGAGGAGGAAAGGAAGGGGGGAGGAGAGAAGGAAGGAGAGGGAGGAAAGGAGGAAAGGGGGGCCGGCCCCCTAATCCAATTTGGTTTGGGCTAGGGGGCGCCCTCCCTCCTCTCTTCCACCACTTGGCCCATGAGGCCCAATACTTCTTCCTCGTATTCCCGTAACTCCGCGGTACTCAGAAAAATACCTGAATCACACGGAACCTTTCCGATGTCCGAATATAGTCGTCCAATATATCGATCTTTACGTCTCGACCATTTCGAGACTCCTCGTCATGTCCCTGATCTCATCCGGAACTCCGAACTACCTTCGGTACATCAAATCACATAAACTCATAATATTGATCGTCACCGAGCGTTAAGCGTGCGGACCCTACGGGTTCGAGAACTATGTAGACATGACCGAGACACGTCTCCGGTCAATAACCAACAGCGAAACCTAGATGTTCTTATTGGCTCCTACATATTTTATGAAGATCTTTATGGGTCAAACCGCATAACAACATACGTTGTTCCCTTTGTCATCGCTATGTTACTTGCCCAAGATTCGATCGTCGGTATCTCAATACCTAGTTCAATCTCGTTACCGGATAGTCTCTTTACTCATGCCGTAATGCACTATCCCGCAACTAACTCATTAGTTGGATTGCTTGCAAGGCTTATAGTAATGTGCATTACCAAGAGGGCCCAGAGATACCTCTCTGACAATCGGAGTGACAAATCCTAATCTCGGTCTATGCCAACTCAACAAGTACCATCGGAGACACCTGTAGAGCACCTTTATAATCACCCAGTTACGTTGTGACGTTTGGTAGCACACAAAGTGTTCCTCCGGTAATCGGGAGTTGCATAATCTCATAGTCATAGGAACATATATAAGTCATGAAGGAAGCAATAGCAGTAAACTAAAACGATCAAGTGCTAAGCTAACGGAATGGGTCAAGTGAATCACATCATTCTCCTAATGATGTGATCCCGTTTATCAAATGACAACTCATGTCTATGGTTAGGAAACATAACCATCTTTGATTAACAAGCTAGTAAAGTAGAGGCATACTAGTGACACTCTGTTTGTCTATGTATTCACACATGTATTATGTTTCCGGTTAATACAATTCTAGCATGAATAATAAACATTTATCATGAAATAAGGAAATAAACAATAACTTTATTATTGCCTCTAGGGCATATTTCCTTCAGATTGAAGACAAACAAGAGGGGGGAGAAGAGATGACAGAACAAGAACTAATTTAACAAGCTATTGGGCTGGGATATGTGGAGCCAGTTGATTACAGTGCTAGCCAGGAGACAGATTCTTTTGGGACTAAGGTAAAGAAAGCTGAAAAAGGTGAAATTGATCCCAAGGATGAAGAAGAACATGTATTAGATCAAAAGGGAAAGAGGATCGCAACATCACAGAGCTGGCCAAGGAGAGGGCAGCCAAGAAGGACAACTATGGTGAGTCATCCCATACTGGGATTTTCCCTAAATCTGGCAGTTTTCTTCAAAAAATTGCTAAGGGAGTGAGGGCCAGCTCGGGAAATAATCATTCGATGATTAAGCATAATTTAGAATTGATAAAAAATGTGGAACATGCCAAAATTGATTTGTGGTTATCTGATTACAATAAATATCAGAAAATAATCCATATACCTGATGAAAACGAGATTATTGATACTGGGGAACATACCCTAGAAGATTTATTAGGCCGGGGGGGTGATGAAAATAAAGAGGAAGAGGATGACTAGGATATAGTGAGAGGACGTTTCTCTTCTAAAAAGAAAGAAAAAGAAGCAGAAACATCAGAGGTTCTGGTGTTAAAACTGCGTCTGCTATAAAAAATTAGAATCTTCTGTTAAAAAAAGAAAAAGAAAAAAAGATGAGAGGCATCTTCTCGAATATGAGAGAGTTCGGGGGAGACATTAAGAAAAGATTTATTAGAGAAATGATTATGGATAGGAGAGTGGATTTCCTAGGTTTGCAAGAGACTATGAGGCAAAAAAATTCTAGAAATGATCTGCAACATATTTGTGCTGGGAGAGACTTCCATTGGCATTTCACTCCAGCTAGGGGGAAATCTGGTGGACTCCTTTTAGGTGTTAATTACACCACTTTAGACATTATTTCGCAGGAGGAAGGGGATTACCACATTAAAATGACTGTTCAAGATCTTAAAACTAAGTTTATCTGGGACTTGGTGGTGGTTTATGGAGATGCCTAGTGCTACAGCCCGGATTCACACGCTGATGACCGACACGTTCGATGTTGGTTCATGTATGCCTGTCCCTGTAAGTTAGTGCCACTTTGGATTCACGACTAGTAATGTCGGCCCGGATTCTTTATCATATGGATGCTAGCGACACTATCATATACGTGAGCCAAAAGGCGCAAATGGTCCCGGGCCAGGTAAGGTGGCACCCGTGGGAATACCGTGCGTGAGGCCGCAAAGTGATATGATGTGTTACATGAGCTGTTAGGACCCCGATCCTAAGTCACACCGATCTAGCATGTAAGACATCATATCACTTTGCGGCCTCACGCACGGTATTCCCAAGGGTGTCACCTTACCTGGCCCGGGACTGTTTGCGCCTTTTGGCTCACGTATATGATAGTGTCGCTAGCATCCATATGACAAAGAACCCGGGCCGACATGACTAGTCGTGAACCCAAAGTGGCACTAACTTACAGGGACAAGCATACATGAACCAGCATCGAATGTGTCGGTCATCAGCGTGTGAATCCGGGCTGTAGGGCGCAAAGTGATACGATGTGTTACATGCTAGCTCGGTGTGACTTAGGATCGAGGTCCTGACACCTAGCCAGAGAGAAAAGCTAAATTCCTGGCTGAGCTATCCAGAATTTTCCAAAAAAGTGTCAACCCTATTTTGATTGGGGGTGATTTCAATATCATTAGGAAAGCTAGTGAAAAAAACAAACCAGGATCTCCTGGACACTGGAGTTTCCTGTTTAATGCCATTTTGGAACAGGCTGGAGTGAAGGAACTTCAGATGAATGGGAGACAGTTCACATGGGGGAATAATTCGCCTATCCCCATCTTTGAAAAGTTAGATAGAATTTTATGTAACACTGAGTGGGAAGAGGTATACCCCTTAACTCATATTACAGCTCTGACTAGAGAGAAATCTGATCACACCCCACTTTTTTTAGATTCTGGTGACATCCAAAAAACTGATCCCATATTCAGATTTGATAATGTCTGGTTTATGAGGGAAGGGATTGATAAGATCATTCATGATGTGTGGAATGACCCCAGTATCACTGGTGACAGTATAGATAGATTATTGGGTAAGTTTATATTACTTAGGCCTAAACTCAAAGGCTGGAATAGGAATATGAATGTTTGGTATATGAAATTGAAAAAAGATATCCTGTTAAAACTGATGTAATTGATAAACATTGTGAACAACATGGTCTTACTACTACTGACAGGAAAGAGCAAGTAGAACTTAGAGCACAATTAGATAGGCTCCTATAGCAGGAAGAGGCTAAGTGGAAACAGAGAGCTAAGAAAGATGAGATTCTAGAGGGGGATAGCAACACAAATTTTTTTTTCATGCTAAAGCATATGGGAGACTTAGAAGAAATAAAATTAATAGGCTAGATCAAGATGAGGGGGAGATAGAGGGAGATAAAAAATTGTTAGAGTATATCACAAGATTTTATAAGGACTTATTTGGCCATCCAGATGATTCTTCGGTATCTCTTAATATTGATAACCCCAAAAAGATACATGAAAAATATAGAGATATTCTGACTAATGATTTTTCCTTGGAAAAAATAAAAAATGTAGTATTCAAAATGGCACATAACAAATCTCCCGGCCCGGATGGATTTACAACTGAGTTTTATCAGCATTATTGGGAGTTGGTGAAGTATGATCTTAAATCTTTGCTAGATGACTTTGCCAATAGGAAAATTGATATCAGCAGATTGAATTATGGGATTATTACTTTGGTTCCAAAAGGAAAAGATGCTAATAAGATACAAAAATTTAGACCAATGTGCTTACTAAATGTCTGCTTTAAAATTATCACAAAAGTCCTGATGAGCATGTTGAATTTAGTTGCAGCTGATGTAATCTCCCCTACAGACTGCTTTTATTAAAGGCAGATATATAATGGACGGGGTTCTGATCTTACATGAAACTTTAAACAGTATCAAAAAGAAGAAACAAAGTGATATCTTGCTGAAAATAGATTTTGAAAAAGCATATGATAAAATAAAATGGTCTTTCCTTTTTCAGATGCTCAGATAAAAAGGTTTCCCTGAAAAATGGATAGATTGGGTTATGGAAACCATTAGGGGGGGAAGGTGTGTGCGAAGGTCAATGAAAACTTAGGAAAATACTTCCCCACCCATAAAGGATTGAGACAAGGGGACTCTCTATCTCCCCTTAATTTTGATTTGGCAACTGATGCCTTGGCTATTATGCTTGATAATGCTAGGAAAAATGGGTTGGTCAAGGGAGTATTAAATGAATATGTCTCAGATGGGATTAACATGTTGCAATATGCTGATGATACTATTTTCTTATTACAAGATGATATAGATAGTGCTCATAATTTGAAGTACATCTTGTGTATTTTTGAACAAATGTCTGGATTGAAGATAAATTTCCATAAGAGTGAGCTTTTCCTATTTGGAGAGGCAAATAATAAAAGGGATGAATATGCAAAGATTTTTACATGTCTAGTAGGTGTTTTACCCTTGAAATATTTAGGATTGCCAGTTGACAAAAACAGAATTAGGAATAAACATTGGAAACCTCCGGAAAATAAAATGGAGAAAAATGTGAAACTTGGCAAGGTAGGTTGCTTGCAAGTGCTGGAAGGGTCACTTTAATCCAATCTTCTTTGAGAGGCATCCCTTATTTTATGATGTCCTTTTATGGTTTACCTATTGGGGTGAATAAGCGTATGGATTTTTTCAAAGCAAGATTGTTATGGCAGGAAGATGATAAGAAGAAAAAATATCATCTAGTTAAATGGTCTGAGGTGTGTAGACCTAAGGATATGGGTGGGTTGGGGATTCAAAACCTTACTCACATGAATAAAGCTCTGCTTTGTAAGTGGTGGTGGAAAATCTATAACACGGATGGGCTATGGTAGGAAATTATTTTGAAAAAATATTAGGGAAATAAATCTCTGGGTAATATCTCTGCTAAACAAGGGGACTCCCAGTTTTGGAGGGAACTTTTGAAACATAGAGATCATTTTACTTCTCTGTGTAAATTCATAGTGGGAAATGGAGAAAATGTTAGATTCTGGGAGGATTGGTGGATTGGATCTGCACCTTTAAAAAAGAACTTTCCCAGACTATACAATATTTATTTTGATAAAAAGAAAACGGTTAAGGAGGTCATAAATGAGGGGATTGACAATGTGCACTTTAGAATGACTCTAACTGGGGATTCTAGAGAATTGTGGGAACACATAAAAGAAGCATGTAGTTCGATGATTTTGAGTGAGGAAAAGGATAAGGTGAAGTGGACGCTGACTAAAAAAGGGGTACATACTGTAAAATCATTTTATAGACATTTGATAGAAAATGGGATCAAATACCCGCACTTATACATGTGGAAAATCAAAATGCCACCAAGAGTCAAGGTCTTTATGTGGCTGGCTCTTAGAAACAACATTCTTACTAAAGATAATCTGTTGCGTAGGGGATAGAAAGGAGATGAGAAATGTCCCTTTTGTGGGCATAAAGAAAGAATAAATCATCTCTTCCTGCCCCACTCTGTAGCTAGGATACTGTGGAATATATTAAAATGTGCTTTCAACCTATCTAACATTCCAGATGATCTTGAATTGGTGATGAGAACCTAGGTCAGGACTTTTGGAAATGAAGAAAGGGGGCTAGTTATGATAGGAATCTCTGTCATTTGTTGGACAATATGGAAACTGAGGAATAGTGTGATTTTTGATAATAACAGGGTAAATGATCCCTGCATAGCCGTTAATCTACTGCTTAAAAATTACATGATTGGAATATTTTGCAAAAAAATCCCACAAGAAGTGAGATGATGAAGGATGGAGTGAAGCAGGTTGGTGAAGTAGTCGAAGAAGTATTTAGAGCAGCATATGGATGGCGCCTGGAGACTAGAAGAATCATGGAGTGACTTATTCAAAATCTTCCCTGGACTGTGTGGCTGCAACACATGCTTCAAGAAGGCTTCAAGATCATCCTGCTTTCTGCGCTTCTCCTTCGATCTACTGGCTTCTTTGTGGGGGGAATAAAAACTCTGTGTGATGAACTTTGGCACTTTTATGTTTCTTCTAGAACTATGCTGTTAAATTCTGGTGCTGGGACCTACTTTGAGCCCAGGCCTTAGATCCTCCCTAGGTGTGTGCTATGTTGGGGTAAAATGGGGGGGGGGGGGGGATGGCTCCCCTCCCCTCTCAACAGACAGCGCTCTGCCGGGGGGGATAGCCATGGTAGCTTTTGCATTTTCATTTCTTTGCTATAAAAGACTTGGTGATTTCTTTTAATGGAAATCGAAGAGAGAACTCTCTTTTCTAAAAAAAATCAGCTTTTGTTTGCAGGGGAGGTCCATGTCAGCAATGTCAACAGTTTCAGCAGTTGACGATAGCCGGTGGGTTAGAATAAGATATGTGAAATCATGATGTGCAAGTAGCTAAGATTGTTGAGCCGAGGAACATAGATCAGGTTATTTGGTTACCCTAGCATATTACTCTCCCCGTCCCAAAATTCTTGTCTTAGATTTGTTCCGTATCTAGATAAATCTAGGACAAGAATTTTGAGACGAGGGAGTATAAAAAGATGGAATTCCATTTTTTTACACTTAAAATTCACGTTTGTGACATATATTATCCATTTAGTGAAAATTTTGAATTCGCCTCATTTTACTTTGACTGGACTAGCCACGTGTGAGGTTTTTATTTTTTATCTAATTTGCTGCCTGGTATTTCTTTTTGTACTACTAAACCGAACCGGCACACCGCCCCACAGATTTGACCTCATTTTAGTTTCTTGTCTTGACACGAAGTTGGCATCAACTTGTGCCTTATTTTATTCAACAAGCCATGCGGTAGAAACATCCTTAGGATCGGTAGGAACATGTTTAGTAGCAAGCATAAACATAATCAGACTAACATTATCATTTAAGCAAGCAATATCGTCAACAAAGTTTACCTTCGCATTACTTGGATCTCTTTCGGTGTGACACTGGGCATAATTTTTCATTGTTAGTTCACATTCTGGCACATCCCTTGATAGGCTGTCGCGACTAGCCGGATGACACAGATGGGAAACAAGAGGCAAGGGTTACCCAGGTTCATGACCTTGCGGTGGAGGTAAAACTCTACTTCCTGCTTGATCATATGGATGGATGGTGTATAGATTACAAGGTTGTCATCCCGAGGATCAGTAGGTGCATCGAGGGTTTGACGGTGGATTGTGTTGTATGAGAGATGCCTTTATCGACTAGCCTGACCTCGTCATGGTTACATGATTCCTAATTGGCTATGGTGGCTAGGAGTCTTTGCGTGATCTCTTGGTAGGCTTGACTTGGACGTCAAGTCGGTTTCTTCCTTTCTGGGAGGCCATAGGAAGTATAGCAAGCCTAGGCCATATCATGGCTTAGTGGGTCTCCGCTCAGCCTGCTAGTCCGACTTTTGATGGCTTGAGGAACCCATGGTACATGGCACCGTCAGTAGCCCCTGAACTGGTCTTTGAACTTGGCCACCTTCAGATTGACGTTGACTAAACTATCGTGTTCGGGTTGCGTGACGAGGTCTTGACTAGATCCTGGTAATTCCCGAAAGGTAAATTTTGCACTAACTCGCTAACACTAACAAGGAATATAACAAGTCGATGTTGTTGGACTCCCAAGTGTAGGAGTTATAGCAAGCACCAGCTTTCCTGCAGTGAGAAACCAAGGTATCAACCCGTGAAGATAAATGTGTTGTGACAGGCATAGGCAACACAACTAAACTTCACTTGTGTCCCCAATAGCACGAACAAGGGTGTCAACTTTTGCTAGTATAGTCTTTCTAGTTGCATAGTGCTACCTCTTGAGCACTGCATTGGATTTCCCCGAAGAGGAAGGGATGATGCAGCAAAGTAGCGTAAGTATTTCCCTCAGTTTTTGAGAACCAAGGTATCAATCCAGTAGGAGGCTACGCTCGAGTCCCTCGTACCTACACAAAAACAATCGCTCAACGCAACCAACGCGCTTAGGGGTTGTCAATCCCTTCATGGTCACTTACGAAAGTGAGATCTGATAGAGATGATAAATAATATTTTTGGTATTTTTGGTATAAAGATGCAAAGTAAATAAAGTAAAAGCAAAGCAATAATAAAGTGATGGAGATTGATATGATGAGAAAGAGACCCGGGGGCCATGGGTTTCACTAGTGGCTTCTCTCAAGAGCATAAGTATTCTACGGTGGGTGAACAAATTACTGTTGAGCAATTGAAAGAACTGAGCATAGTTATGAGAATATCTAGGTATGATCATGTATATAGGCATCACTTCCGAGAAAAGTAGACCGAAATGATTCTGCATCTACTACTATTACTCCACTCATCGACCGCTATCCAGCATGCATCTAGAGTATTAAGTTAAAAACAGAGTAACACCTTAAGCAAGATGACATGATGTAGAGGTATAATTTCATGCAATATGATAAAAAAAATCATCTTGTTATCCTCGATGGCAACAATACAATACATGCCTTGCTGCCCCTTTTGTCACTGGGAAAGGACACCCCAAGATTGAACCCAAAGCTAAGCACTTCTCCCATGGCAAGAACAACCAATCTAGTAGGCCAAACCAAACTGATAATTCGAAGAGACTTGCAAAGATAACCAATCATACATAAAATAATTCAGAGAAGATTCAAATATTATTCATAGATAGACTTGATCATAAACCCACAATTCATCGGTCTCAACAAACACACCGCAAAAAGAAGATTACATCGAATAGATCTCCACAAGAGAGGGGGAGAACATTGTATTGAGATCCAAAAAGAGAGAAGAGGCCATCTAGCTACTAGCTATGGACCCGTAGGTCTGAAGTAAACTACTCACACTTCATCGGAGGGGCTTGGATGATGATGTAGAAGCCCTCCGTGATCGATGCCCCCTCCGGCGGAGCTCCGGAACAGGCCCCAAGATGGGATCTCGTGGATACAGAAAGTTGCGGCGGTGGAATTAGGTTTTTGGCTCCGTCCCCGATCGTTTGGGGGTACGTGGATATATATATAGGAGGAAGAAGTACGTCGGTGGAGCTTCGAGGGGCCCACGAGGCAGGGGACGCGCCCCCTACCCTCGTGACCACCTCGTAGCTTCCTTGACGGAGGGTCCAAGTCTCCTGGATCTTATCTGATGAGAAAATCACGCTTTCGAAGGTTTCATTCCGTTTGGACTCCGTTTGGTATTCCTTTTCTTCGAAACCCTAAAACAGGTAAAAAACAACAATTCTGGGCTGGGCCTCCGGTTAATAGGTTAGTCCCAAAAATAATATAAAAGTGGAAAATAAAGCCCAATAATGTCTAAAACAGTAGATAATATAGCATGGAGCAATCAAAAATTATAGATACGTTGGAGATGTATCACATAGATAATTAAAAGATAATGTGGTAGACAATTTTTAAATTTTTGGAATAAAATAAAACTAAAAACATAAGTGTGTATAGCAGTTGTTGGAAGGTGATTTTATGCTAAAAACTGGACTAGCATTCATAGGTTCACCAAGCGTAACCCTCTAATACATAAAAGTGCAGTAAGTAACAAAGTCATGTGAGAAAGTGCATAATGAAATATTTCATGCGCATGCCAAACATATGTGATGTGTCGATATTATATAGGTAATATGTCTGTAATTGTGAAGACCAACACCCTCACTGCTTCTAGGTTGAGATACCCTCTGCAACATCCAAAGTTTAAGTGTAAACATTAACAGCTGCATTGAGCATGATGACATATTGTTATGCATATGGCTCATTTTAGTCTTTAGACAAACATTTTCACTTAGTGCCAACAATACAATACAAGCCTTGTTCCACTTTCTGTCACTGTGGTAGTTTACTTGCAAGACATGCAAAAGGAGAAAAGTAGATCAAAAATAAAGGCGCCCATAAATGTGATCAACATCACCACTAGAGTTTACATCAAATTAACCATAATTATGTTGGGCAACTCATATGGCTGTTTTATTTAACTACAAGGTGAAGAGATCACATCTTGGCTACTTCCATGAACCGTAGTCTAGGGGGTGGACTACTCACAACCAATCTTGGAATCGAGGATATACGTTGGTGATGATGAGATGAATTCCCCCTACTGCAGAGTGCCAGATCAGAGCAATAAATGAAGCTTGCCTCACAACACGAAGTGGCGGCAGCAAAAAAAATGTTGATAAATTGGAGGCAACTTTTGGGGGTATAAAGTCAATGGGCATTGTTGGCAGCCGAGCGTGCCCTAGGGCTATAAGCACCTAGTGTAGGCGCCATTGGGCCCTGGGCGCCGGCACAAGGTGCCTACACACCCTAGACCTCCTAAGGTGTGGGGCCTTGCCCCCGGTCCTTTGATGACTTGAAACTTTCGGCTGAATTTTCTCAAAAAAATCGAGGACTTTTGGTATTTTATTTTCTTGAAATTCAAAAATAGCAAACACATGAACTGACATTGGGCACTGGATTATATGTTAATCCTTCAAAAACATTGCATAACTAAATGATAATGGCCCTAATACATTAAAAATTTATAGATACGTTGGAGACTTATCACTCACCCATGGAGATGGAGGGTAGTGCAACCCATCTGGCTCAGGAGCTGGCAAGAAAGCTGACGCTAGGAACACATGGCACCCGGGGTATCCTTGCTACTCCCGCAGGAGTCATTGGGTTTTCCCAAAGAGGAAGGGTGATGTAGTTAGCAACAAAGCATTTCCTCAGTTAAGAGCCTAGGTTTGTCAAACCAATAGGAGCTTTAAGCTAACAAGATAAGCATCTACTGCACATAAACAAAATAAAAATCTTGCACCCAACGCGGCAAAGAGGGTTGTCAATGCCCTTGTCCTTTCTAGTTGCAAGATTAACAACAAATAAACAAATATATAGATAGATAGATAAATAGATAGATAGATAGTTGTGTAGTAAAATGACAAAATAAATCAAGCAAATAAATGAAAGGAGAAAATTGTATAAAGGACTCTAATTAATAGAGAATGGACCGGGGGCATAGGTTCACTAGAGGTATCTCTGTCGAAAGCAAACAATTGGCATGGTAACAAGTTACAGTTGGGCAATTGACAAGAATAGTAATTTGTATGACTATGATAATTCCGGGCATAATCTAACATAAGCATTACGTCTGTGATAAGTAGACCGTTAATCCAACAACATCTACTGCTAATACTCAGCCCAGAAGGCATGATCATCCACAAGTGTAGGGGATCTATCGTAGCCTTTTCGATAAGTAAGAGTGTCGAACCCAACGAGGAGCAGAAGGAAATGGTAAGCAGTTTTCAGTAAGGTATTCTCTGCAAGCACTGGAATTATAGGTGAAAGGATTGATATGGTTGACTAGAGGGGGGTGAATAGGCAACTAACATTTTTTAGCTTTTCTTTACCAAATTAAACTTTGCATCAAGGTAGGTTATCTAGAAGTGCAACTAGGTGAGCAACCTATATGATGCAACAACAACAAGCACACGAGCAAGCACGGGAAGTAACACTAATAAGCTTGCACAAGTAAAGGTATGAGATAACCAAGGGTGGAGCCGGTGAAGACGAGGATGTGTTACCGAAGTTCCTTCCTTTTGAGGGGAAGTATGTCTCCGTTGGAGCGGTGTGGAGGCACAATGCTCCCCAAGAAGCCACTAGGGCCACCATATTCTCCTCACGCCCTCACACAATGCGAGATGTCGTGATTCCACTATTGGTCCCCTTGGAGGCGGCGACCGGACCTTTACACACAAGTTTGTGGCAATCTCCACAACTTAATCGAAGGCTCCCAACAACACCACGAAGCTTCACCACAATGGACTATGGCTCTGTGGTGACCTCAACCGTCTAGGGTGCTCAAACACCCAAGAGTAACAAGATCCGCTAGGGATAGGTGGGGGAATCAAATTTATCTTGGTGGAAGTGTAGATCGGGGCCTTCTCAACCACTCCCGAGCAAATCAACAAGTTTGATTGGCTAGGGAGAGGGATCGGGTGAAAATGGAGCTTGGAGCATTAATGGAGCTTATGGGGAAAGAGGTAAGTCAACAAGGAAGAAGGGGACCCCCTTTTATACTAAAGGACCCCATCCAACCGTTACCCCCAAAACAGCCCGCGGAGGGCGGTACTACCACAGGGGGCAACGGTACTACCGCTGGACCCAACGGTACTACCGCTCCCCCTTGTGATACTACCGCCCAGCCTGGGAGGGCTTGAAGATAGAGGAGGGGTCGTGCCCAGCGCGGTACTGCCACGGTGGTAGGGCGGTACTACCGCTCTCGAGCGGTACTACCGCACCTACTACCGCTGCAAGTGCCGCTCAACCCGACACGAGATGCGCCCCCCTCGAGTTGAGGCGGTAGTGGCCCGGTACCGCAGCGGTACTGCCGCTGAGGACCCTCAAGTGGTACTACCGCAGGGCACCGCGGTACTACCACTGGGGCCAAAGACTGCCCATTCAGCAGGGAATCAAACCTCCAACGATGCGGGAAGGCCCAAAGGGTGTGAAACGGAAGTGTACGTGATGATTCCACCCTAGCCTTACCAAAGCGGACCCCTTCTTGATAGTACGGTGACTCCTACGAAACTAGTCCACCAAACAAGAAACGAAATAGCTACACCATCTTGAAAAACACTCAGAGGGGAAAGAAATCGTCTCGTGCCAAAGGATGAATCTCTGAAATGCTCAAAGCACACGGTTATTCCGCAAACATGTTGTCATCAATCACCAAAACTACATCGAGAGAGATATGCCTTAACAATCTCCCCCTTTTTGGTGGATTGATGACAACCAGGGATTTGCACAGGGACAAGACATGAAAGTAAAGATACTTAGAACTACAAAATATAGACGGGCTCCTCCTGAATGTGTGCACCTAGTTAGTAGTGCCTTTGGAATGCAAGACACACACATTAGGATCAACACTCCCCCTATATTTTATAGTCCAACAATTCTAAGCATAGGATACATGAGAGCAGGGTATAAAACAGGATAAGCATGCAACTCATAAGATACCACATTACTAGATAGACATAGATAATAAAGGTAAAGATAAGGTAGCATATGTCTCACACCATATGTCTAGAACTTAGGTCTCACTGGCACCAAACCAAACCAAGCAAAATGATGAGAAAATACAAGACACAAGACACCCCTAACCACAAAGACACACTCGCAACACGGCAACAACACAAATCCCTAAACTCTCTCCCCCTTTGGCAGCAAGACACCAAAAGGGCAAAGAGCGTTGCTACGGCTCCAGGTGATAGCAAGCTGAGGATCTCGAACATCACATCTCAGCGGGATCGTCTGCACCACTGTCGTCGGTCGGAAACTGCTCTGTGTCTAAATCGGTCCACTGGCAATGCTGCTGAACCCACTCCTCCTCATCGGTGATCCTCTCCTCAGATCCGCTGTTAACAGTGGCACCCAACTGGCGCATGAGCTCCTTGTGACGTCTACGGGCCTTCTTCTCAGAGACATGAGACATGTATTGGCCATGAGACTCCATGCAGAAAAGTTTCTTCATCTTGCGCTTAATCCTCTTAGCCCATGAGGGCTCCACACCGGAGGGCTCATAGTCCTCATCCTTGTCGGCCTCAGCCTCGTCCTCGGACTCCATGTCACCCTTAGAAGGTGGATCATAAAATCGAGGGGCCTAGGTGCCCTAGTTGTCCTTCTTCCTCAGATGGTTGATATCATGAGAAATCAACTCTCCAGTTTCCAGCGCAGCCCTGGGATAGTGATGTGCCCAGGCCTTCTCAATGAGCAGCATGATGAAAGAACCATAGATCGGGCACTTGCGCTCGGAAATGGCAGACAAAAGTTCAGACCACATAACATGAGAAATGTCCAGGGACTCTCCAGTGGTTTCCTCCATCTCATGCTGGCAGAAGAGAAGCATGTCCACAAGATAGGAGTGGACCATATCCAGATTCCCAATGCGCGGGAAAAGAGTCTCTCGAAAGACACGGTGAAGGATGTCTAGATAGGTAGACAGCTCATAGGTTACCTTATTTGTCTTGGGGTTAACCTTATGAGAACAGTAGGGCTAGAGTGCTTGCTTGTGAGTGGAGGTGACATTGCAGTGAGGACAGAAGCCGACTGGATTCTCAAGCCCGTGATCTTCCACCCCAAGTAACTCCATGAAGGCCTTCCACGTGACAATGAGCAACTTGCCATTTGTCATCCAAGTCAGAGTCCTTTCTGCATCAGTTCCAAGATGGACAGTGGCATAGAATTGGCATATGATATCGGCATCAAAGTCCTTGTTGAACTGCACGATTCTGAGAATGTTCAACTGAGTGCACATCTAAAGGACTTCGCCAAAGTACTCAGGGTCCTTTTCCAGAGGATCAGTGTCGATGGAACGGACATCAACAAAGTGATTCTTCTTAGCCTTGATCACATCAAAAAATATGGCGAACTGAAAGCGGTTCTAGAACGAGCTGTTGACCAAAGTGGGATCTTGGTCTTCCTCATAGGGGTTGCGGCGACACTTTGCCCAAAATTCCTTGGCAGTCATCTCAGTCACAGTCTTCCCCTTTGGCTTGCTGGCAGATTTCTTTGAGAGCTTTGGGGCACTTGAGGAAGCGCCCGCTGGTGGCGGTGGAGCACTTGAGGAACCACCTGCGGACTCACATGTGCGGTAGCGCTTTGATGTTGCACGGCCGGGGTTGACACGGCGGACCTGCTGCTCAGGATGATCATCACCTGGAACCAAAACACAGGACCAGAAGAAACACACGAAAGAAAGAGCATAAGCCACCAAACAAAACAACAAGGATAAAAACTTGGTAGGAAAAGATGGAACTGGGCATCCAGCGATAGTACCGCGACCCAACAGCGGCAGTACCGCTTGCGCGGTAGTATCGCTCGAGGAGGGCGGTAGTACCGCGCCAGATGGGGAACGGTGGCTCCCTACTGCCGTGGACAGATCCGACACTACCGTAGATGCCAAATTCAAAAACAAACCTACCAAACTTCAATCCATAGTGCCTAGAAGCCATCTCCATCCTACTCAAGCCTTGCCTTAGCCAAAAGATGAGAAGAAAAATGCCTATTACCCCTAAAAACTAGATGCAAGATCTAGGAAATGAGAGAACGGGAACGGGGGCAATAACGGCATCCATGGCTAGAGGACGTGGTGGGGATCGACTCCACCGGAGGAAATGGAGAGAGACGGCCCGAAAGCGGCGGCCGGCCGGGTCCCTCCTGCGGCGAGAGGTCGCTGGAGCGACGAGGAAGACAAGCGAGTGGGGGCAAATGGGTATGGGGGAGAAACAACTCCCCCTGCCCTGACATAACCCCCCCATCGCCCGCCCCGCAGCGGTAGTACCGCTGGGGTGGGCGGTTGTACCGCTTGACGCTTGTCAGTGGTAGTACCGCGCAGGCAGCGGTAGTACCGCTCTGCCGCAAAAAGGATCGACCAAAAAGGGCTTAGCTCAAGAGAATAAACCGAGACAAAAACGAGAACACACACACACGACAAAAATAATAAAGGCACACACCTCTCCAAGAGAGGGCGGTGGCCAAGGCCACCTATTTTTGAGTTCAGTGGTATGGCACCGCGAAGATTTTAACCTTGGGCCCATGACCAACACTCATCTTTGAAGCGCAAGTACCATAAAAAATGGCTAATGTGAAAGAGTTTGGTTAGTTTATGCATTATGGGGAGAGGGAAAGTTCATTGAGAGAACAACACTCCCCCTATGTCCATGCCTACACCTAAACTAGACAACAAGTTGAGTGAGGTGGGGTGTGCAAGGGTTCAAGTCACATTGCTCGAATCAATGATATTTAGCTCATGCCTTAACTCGCGAATTTTGCTTCATCCAAAGGTTTCGTGAAAATATCTGCAAGGTTATCATGAGTGTTGACATAGTTGAGCTTGATCTCCCCTCGCCTAATGTGATCCCGGAAGAAGTGATACCTAATCTCAATATGCTTTGTCTTGAAGTGTTGCACCGGGTCGAGAGAAATCTTGATGGCACTTTCATTGTCACACCAAAGAGGCACTTTGTCACATGTGACACCGTAATCCTTTAAAGTTTGCCTCATCCATAATAGTTGTGCACAACAACTACCGGCAGCCACATACTCCGCTTCCGTGGACGAGAGAGACACACAACTTTGCTTCTTGGAAGACCAACTCACCAAAGAGCGACTAAGCAATTGGCACCCTCTGGAAGTGGACTTCCTATCCACTTTGTCTCCCGCCCAATCCGAGTCTGAATAACCTACAAGCTTGAAGTTTGCTCCTCTTGGGTACCATAAGCCAAAGTTTGGGTATGAGCCAAATATCGAAAGATTCGCTTGACCGCCACAAAGTGACTTTCCTTAGGTGCGGCTTGAAACCGTGCACAAATTCCCACACTCAACATGATATACGGTCTAGATGCACAAAGGTAAAGCAAGGAGCCAATCATGGAGCGATATACCTTTTGATCCACCGCTTTACCATTGGGATCAATGTCAAGTTGGCACTTGGTGGGCATGGGAGTGGAAGCCGGCTTGACATCACTTAGCTTGAATCTCTTGAGCATGTCTTGAGTGTATTTGGCTTGGTTGATGAAGGTTCCTTCTCTCCTTTGCTTCACTTCGAACCCGAGAAAGAACTTCAACTCTCCCATGGAAGACATCTCGAACTTTGAGGTCATGAGAGCGGAAATTCCTCATTGAAAGCTTTGTTAGGGGAACCAAAGATAATATCATCGACATATAATTGGCACACAAACAACTCCCCTTTGACCTTCTTAGTAAAAAGAGTGGGGTCAATTAGCCCAACTTCAAAACCATGGTCTTGTAACAACTCGTTAAGGTGATCATACCACGCACGTGGGGCTTGTTTAAGGCCATAGAGTGCCTTATCAAGTTGATACACGTGATCGAGAAAGTAGGGATCCTCGAACCCGGGGGGGTTGCTTGACATATACCAATTCATTAATAGGACCATTACAAAAAGCACTCTTCACATCCATTTGTTGTAACTTAAAGTTATGATGAGAAGCATATGCAATCAACATGTGAATGGATTCAAGACGAGCAACGGGGGCAAAGGTTTCACCGTAGTCGATACCCTCGACTTGGGAGTAGCCTTGTGCTACCAAACGAGCCTTGGTGCGAATGATAATCCCATGAGCATCTTCCTTGTTCTTGAATATCCACTTGGTTCCGATGACATTGTGGTTCTCCGTTGGCCTTGGCACCAATCTCCACACTTTGTTGCGCTCGAAGTTGTTGAGTTCTTCATGCATGGCATTGAGCCAATCCGGATCTTCGAGCGCCTCATAGACATTTTGGGGTTCAACACAAGAGACAAACGCATGATGTTCACAATAGTTTGCTAATTGTCTACGAGTGCTTACCCCCTTTCTTAAGCTTACAAGCACATTTGTCATGAGATGATCCTTGGTGGAGAGCCTGGAAGCAATATTGGCGGCACGACGCTCCAATTCCTCCTCGGGGGTGATACGAGGAGTGGTCACTTGATCATCTTAAGCGCCGTCTTGAGCTTGTTCTTGATCTCGAGGAAGCTCTTGATCTTGAACTTTCTTGGAGGAGAGAACTTGGCCTTGGGCATCACTTGATGTTACAACACCATCTTGAGATTGACCTTGCCCTTGGTCTTATTCTTGAGGTTGAGGGCCTTCACTTTGTTCTTCGGAAGCGTCTGGGTCTTGGGTTGGTGAAGGTTCCACTTGAGTGGAACATTGTCCTTCTCCTTCGGCCACAAGGGGTTCCTCAATGGGTAGGATATGACCAACACCCATTCTTCTTATGGCTTGGGGAGGAATTTCATCACCTACATCACAAGTACCACTTTCTCCACTTGGGAGCCGTTATTCTCATCAAACTCCACATTACACGTTTCCTCAATAAGTCCCGTGGACTTATTGAGAACACGGTAAGCATGAGAGTTTGTAGCATAACCAACAAATATGCCCTCATAAGCTCTAGCCTCAAATTTAGACAAATAGACACCTTTCTTGAGAATGAAACACTTACACCCGAACATCCGGAAGTACTTGAAATTGGGCTTGTTACCGGTGAGTATCTCATATGGAGTCTTGTTCAAGCCTTTGCGGAGGTAGAGCCGATTAGATGCATGACACGCGGTGTTGATGGCTTCGGCCCAAAAGTTGTAGGGAGACTTGAACTCCGCCATCATGGTCCTTGTCGCATCCATCAACGTCCGATTCTTCCTCTCCGCTACACCATTTTGTTGAGGGGTATAAGGTGTGGAATATTTATGCTTGATTCCTTCATCACTCAAAAACTCATCCAAGGTGTAGTTCTTGAACTCGGAGCCATTGTCACTTCTTATAGTCAAGATCTTTGCATTGTGTTGTCGTTGAGCTTCATTTGCAAAGTTGATGATGGTTTGTTGGGTCTCGCTCTTCCTCTTGAAGAAATATACCCAAGTGTATCTTGAATAGTCGTCGACAATCACCAAACAATACTTTCTGCCCCCAAGACTATCAAAGGATGGAGGTCCAAAGAGATCCAAATGAAGGAGCTCCAAAGGCCTCTTCGAGTAGATGATGGTCGTGGGAGGGTGAGCCTTCTCATGTAGCTTTCCTTCAATGCAAGCACTGCAAGCACGAACTTTGTAAAAACTAACATTTGTTAGTCCACGAACATGGTCTCCCTTGAGAAGACTTTGCAAAGATCTCATATTGGCGTGGGCTAGACGGCGATGCCAAAGCCATCCCACGTCAACTTTAGCCATTAGGCATGTCGTGGTCTTAGTGGGTCGCTCTGAAAAGTTAATCACATAGAGACCATTCTCGACATGCCCAACAAAGGCTACTTTAAGAGTCTTGCTCCACAAGAGGGCCACAGTATCAATGTTAAAGAAAGTGGCAAAGCCCATGAGTGCTAGTTGACAAACGGAAAGTAAATTGTATGCAAGGGACTCAACAAGCATGGCCTTCTCGATCGTAAGATCATGAGAAATGACAACTTTGTCGAGTCCCAATACCTTAGAAGACGAGGCATCACCCCACTCGACGTTGGTGGGCATGGATGGAATCTTTTGCATGTCCACCACCAAGTCCTTGCTCCCGGACATATGATTAGTAGCTCCACTATCGAGCAACCATGATCCCCCACCGGAAGCAAACACCTACAAGAGATCAATGCTTGGTTTTAGGTGCCCATTTTGTAATGGGTCCTTTGAAGTTAGTAACAAGGGTCTTAGGAACCCAAATAGACCATTCAATGTACTCATAAGGAGAACCAACAAATTTGGCATAAACATGCCCATCTCTAGCACGGCACAACACATAAGAAGGGTTAAAGTCGCCAGCCTTGTTGGGAATGAAAGTGTTGCCCTTCTTGGCATCACTACCCCTCACGGAGTTCTTCTCCTTCTCCTTAGTAGCACCCTCTCCCTCCTTCACAAAAGTTTGCTTGAGAGGAGGAGGCCGTTTGGCCTTGTCATTCTTCTTCTTGGTTTTGGAATTGGGCACGTACCCAATCCCTTCCTTGGCCACAACTCCCTTTTGGTTGGTCAAAAGGTCGTTGAGATTCTTCTCGCCTTGTATGCAATACACAAGGCCTTTCTCAAGTTGCACCTTTAGCTTAGCGTTCTCCTCAACAAGATGCACATGCTCACAACATGGGTTAGTAGCATTTGCATTATCAATTAACATCATACGAGGAAAAGTGTCTTTCTCCTTGGTTAGCTTTATTTGAAGTTGATCATGAAACTCTTTGAGACTAGCATGAGCACCCTTCAAGACCTTGTGAACCTTGTCAAGTAGATCAAACTCCTCTTTGAGTCTAGCAAGATCAACCCCAAGTTTGGCCTTCTCGGAGTTTAGCACACGAGAAACAACAAGAGCATGATCAAAATCTTTCTTTAACTTAGCATGATCAACGTTGTGTGAGTCCTAAAGAGCCAAACGAAGACCACGCTCTTCCTCAAGAGCATTGGAAAGATCCGAAATCTCATCGGCATAGTCACGACTATGCCCCTCCATCTTGGAGATAGTATCTTCGTGAGCCTCGATCATGTCATTGGCTTCACCAAGTTGTTCCAAGAGAGCAACAAAATGCTTCTTGGATTTACCCTTGAGTTTACCCATAAAGGACTCAAACTCATTTTCCTCCACATTAGATCCCTCACATTCATCAATGCAATCCGTCAAGGAAGGATTATTAATGATGGAAGTTTTGATGTTGGGGGTTACCTTGTTGGTGGCTTTAGCCATGAGTCACTTGGCGGTGATGTTCTCATTGGGTGAGTCGAAGAGAGACACTCGTGGAGTTTTTGCAATGGCAACAGAGATCATGGCAACCGACTCACTATCTTCATCATCATCACCATCCTCATGGTACTCTTCTTGAACCACCAACGCCTTGTGAGGGGTCTTCTTGGTGAAGTTGCTCTTGTTGGGGAAAGACTTGGCTTTGTCCTTTCAAATGAGCTTGCCACCATTGTCTTCCCTCTTCTCATACGGTCACTCCGCAACAAAATGGCTCACATTGCCACAATTGTAGCAAGTCCTCACACGTTGCTTGCTCTTTGTGCCACTTGAGTTGTTCTTGTTGAAGTTTGGCCTTGAGTTTTTCTTGCTCCAAAATTGCCTTGAAGCAAGTGCCATGTGTTCATGATAGGCATGCTTTGTATCTTCGGGGTTGATTTCCTCTTCTTCTTCTTATTCAACACAAACCTTGGCCTTCAATGCAAGGTTGGGCTTCTTTGCCCTTTGAGAACGAAGCACCGCATTGTCGGCGGTCTTGTCCAAGATGTTCATAGCCACAAACTCATCCAGCACTTCACTTGAGGTCAAAGTGTGGAAGTCTGGCCTTTGACGAATGACGGAGGACATGGCCTTGTGGTACAACATCATTGCCTTGAGGAATTTACGCTTGATCCAATTGTCATTCGTGTCCTTGATCCCATGATCTCGGAGTGAGACCGTGAGTTTGAGTACTCTCTGATAAAGCTCACGAGGTTCTTCATCTTCTTTCATTGCAAACTCATCAGCTTCATCTTGCACTACTTCATAGTTGGAGCGTTGAATGCTTGCGCTTCCCCGGTAGAGAGAGACAACACAAAGCCATGCATCTTTGGCTAAGACGAAGGGCCGAAGATGAGGTAGATCTTCGGGTGGAACTGCATCTTGGATGATGAAGACAACATTCTCATTGAATTGATTATCTGCGGCTTCTCGAGGAGTGAAGTTGCTTGGGTCATGCGGATAGAAACCTTCTTCAATGATTCTCCAAAGATTAGTGTTCACATGATTTAAATGACGCTTAAGGTGATAAACCCAAGAATCAAAGTCCTCATTTTTCACAATCTTAGGGGGACGACCGGCATGATTCAAATGAGTGGAAGGAATCGGTCCACCATAAACAAGTGGTGGTTCCACATGGGCAAAGATGTCGGTGCCATTTTTACCACTAGAATAAGGGGCCTTTTCACTACTAGCTTCCCCCTTGTCGGAGTTAGCATCCGTCACCTTGTCAGTGGGATCACCCACTTTCAACGGTGCGGTGGATAGTTTAAGCCCTTCAATGAATTTAGTAAACATGCTTTCAACCTCGGTCGTCATGGAGGTTTTTAATGTCTCCAAGGCCACATTGAATTCCTCACGAGAGACCGAGGTTCCCCCATCACCCGTAGACGAGATCGGATTCACACGGAGTGTTCCTCCACAACGTCTACAGTATCAACCATACTCTTCGGACGGTAAAGTCCTTAGTAAGGAGACGAGGATCTGATACCAATTGAAAGGATCGATATGGTTGACTAGAGGGGGGTGAATAGGCAACTAACAATTTTTAGCTTTTCTTTACCAAATTAAACTTTGCATCAAGGTAGGTTGTCTGGAAGTGCAACTAGGTGAGCAACCTATATGATGCAACAACAACAAGCACACGAGCAAGCACGGGAAGTAACACTAATAAGCTTGCATAGGTAAAGGTACGATATAACCAAGGGTGGAGCCAGTGAAGACGAGGATGTGTTACCGAAGTTCCTTCCTTTTGAGGGCAAGTACGTCTCCGTTGGAGCGGTGTGGAGGCACAATGCTCCCCAAGAAGCCACTAGGACCGTAATCTCCTCACGCCCTCACATAATGCGAGATGCCATGATTACACTATTGGTGCCCTTGGAGCCGGCGACCGGACCTTTACACACAAGGTTGGGGCAATCTCCACAACTTAATCGGAGGATCCCAACAACACCACGAAGCTTCACCACAATGGACTATGGCTCCGAGGTGACCTCAACCATCTATGGTGCTCAAATACCCAAGAGTAACAAGATCCACTAGGGATAGGTGGGGGAATCAAATTTCTCTTGGTGGAAGTGTAGATCGGGGCCTTCTCAACCACTCCCGAGAAAATCAACAAGTTTGATTGGCTAGGGAGAGAGATCGGGCGAAAATGGAGCTTGGAGCTTTAATGGAGCTTATGGGGGAAGAGCTTAGTCAACGAGGAAGAAGGCGGCCCCCTTTTATAATAAAGGACCCCATCCAATCGTTACCCCCAAAACAGCCCCGCAAAGGGTGGTACTACCGCAGGGGGCAGCGGTACTACCGCTGGACCCAGCGGTACTACCGCTCCCCCTTGCAGTACTACCGCCCAGCCTGGGAGGGCTTGAAGATAGAGGAGGGACCATGCCCAATGCGGCACTGCCGCGGTGGTGGGGCGGTACTACCGCTCTCGAGCGGTACTACCGCACCTACTACCCCTGCAAGTGCCGCGCAACCCAACACGAGATGCGCCCCCCTTGAGTCGAGGCGGTAGTGGCCCGATACCGCAGCGGTACTGCCGCTGAGGACCCTCAAGTGGTACTACCGCAGGGCACCGCGGTACTACCGCTGGGGCCAAAGACTGCCCATTCAGCAGGGACTCAAACCTCCAACGATGCGGGAAGGCCCAGAGGGTGTGAAACGGAAGTGTACGTGATGATTCCACCCTGGCCTTACCAAAGCGGACCCCCTCTTGATAGTACGGTGACTCCTACGGAACTAGTCCAGCAAACAAGAAACAAAAGAGCTACACCATCTTGAAAAACACTCCGAGGGGAAAGAAATCGTCTCATGCCAAATGATGAATCTCTGAAATGCTCAAAGCATACGGTTAGTCCGCAAACATGTTGTCATTAATCACCAAAACTACATCGAGAGAGATATGCCTTAACAATAGGTAACATATAGTTTTGTGATAAGGTTATTTGTAACGAGTAGCAAGTAATAAAAGTAAATAAGGTGCAGCAAGATGGCCCAATCCTTTTTGTAGCAAAGGACAAGCCTGGAGAAACTCTTATATGAAGGAAAGCGCTCCCGAGGACACATGGGAATTATCATCAAGCTAGCTTTCATTACGATCATATGATTCGCGTTTGGTACTTTGATAATTTGATATGTGGGTGGACCGGTGCTTGGGTACTGTCCTTACTTGGACAAGCATCCCACTTATGATTAACCCCTATTGCAAGCATTCGCGACTACAATAGAAGAATTAAGGTAAACCTAACCATAGAATGAAACATACGGATCCAAATCAGCCCCTTACGAAGCAACGCATAAACTAAGGTTTAAGCTTTTGTCACTCTAGCAACACATCATCTACTTATTACTTCCCAATGCCTCCCTCTAGGCCCAAACAGTGGTGAAGTGTCATTTTTTTGACGTTCACATGACACCACTACAGGGATAACAACATACATCTCATCAAAATATCGAACGAATACCAAATTCACATGACTACTAATAGCAAGACTTCTCCCATTTCCTCAGGAACAAACGTAACTACTCACAAAGCACATTCATGTTCATAATCAGAGGGGTATTAATATGCATAATGGATCTGAACATATGATCTTCCACCAAGTAAACTAATTAGCATCAACTACAAGGAGTAATCAACACTACTAGCAACCCACAGGTACCAATCTGAGGTTTGGATACAAAGATTGGATACAAGAGATGAACTAGGGTTTGAGATGAGATGGTGCTGGTAAAGATGTTGATGGAGATTAACCCCCTCTCGATGAGAGGATCGTTGGTGATGACGATGGTGATGATTTCCCCCTCCCGGAGGGAAGTTTCCCCGGTAGAACAGCTCCGCCGGAGCCCTAGATTGGTTCTGCCAAGGTTCCACCTCGTGGTGGCGGAGTCTCGTCCCGAAAGCTTGCTTATTATTTTTCCTCGGACGAAAGACCTCATATAGCAGAAGATGGGCATTGGAGGGCCACCAGGGGGCCCACAAGGCAGGGGGGCGCGCCCAGGGGGTAGGGCGTGCCCCCCACCCTCGTGGTTGGTGGGTGCCCCCCCTCTGGTACTTCTTGCGCTCAATATTTTTTATATATTCTGAAACGTGCTCCCGTGAAGTTTCAGGACTTTTGGAGATGTGCAGAATAGGTCTCTAATATTTGCTCCTTTTCCAGCCCAGAATTCCAGCTGCTGGCATTCCCCCTCTTCATGTAGACCTTGTAAAATAAGAGAGAATAGGCATAAGTATTGTGACATAATGTGTAATAACAGCCTATAATGCAATAAATATCAATAAAAGCGTGATGCAAAATGGATGTATCAACTCCCCCAAGCTTAGACCTCGCTTGTCCTCAAGAGAAAGCCGAAATCGAAAAATATGTCCACATGTTTGGAGATTGAGGTGTCGATAAAAATAAAATACGGACATGAGGGCATCATGATCATTCTTAGAACAGCAACACACACACACACACATAGTCATATGATCTCTTATGCTAAAGTAACAATTCAATCACAATTTCAAGTATGAATCATAAACTTCATTGAAAGCTAACAAGCTCTAATCTCAGTCATTGAGGCAATTGCAATTTATCATAACATAGGAAAGAGTCAATATAAGAGCTTTTCAGCAAGTCCACATACTCAACTATCATTTAGTGTTTCACAATTGCTAACACTCACGCAATATTTATGGGTATGGTGTTTTAATCGGACACAGAGAAAGATAGGGTCTTATAGTTTTGCCTCCCAATGTTTTACCTCAAGGGTAATGTCAACAATAATAGCTCATGCTGACTCACATCCAATTAGCTATATGTATCTGGATCTTTCCAACACATTGTGCTTGCTAAAGGATAAAATGTAAAAAGGAAAGGTGAACATCACCATGAATCTTATATAAGGTAGAAGATAAAAGTAAAAGATAGGCCCTTCGCAGAGGGAAGCGGAGGTTGTCATGCGCTTTTATGGTTGGATGCACAAAATCTTAATGCAAAAGAACGTCACTTTATATTGCCACTTGTGATATGGACATTTATTATGCAGTCCATCGCTTTTATTTCTTCCACACAAGATCGTATAAAGCTTATTTTCTCCACATTAATAAGTCATACATATTTAGAGAGCAATTTTTATTGCATGCACCGATGACAACTTACTTGAAGGATCTTACTCAATCCATAGGTAGGTATGGTGGACTCTCATGGCAAAACTGGGTTTAAGGATATTTGGAAGCACAAGTAGTATCTCTACTTGGTGCAAAGAAATTGACTAGAATGAGAGGGAAAGGCAAGCTCAACATGTTGGATGATCCATGACAATATAATTCATCTCAGATGTAAGAGAACATAACCCATTACGTTGTCTTCCTTGTCCAACGTCAACTCTTTAGCATGTGATATTTTAATGAGTGCTCACAATCATAAAAGATGTCCAAGATAGTATATTTATATGTGAACCTCTCTTTCTTTATTACTTCCTATTAATTACAACGATGACCAAAACTATGTTTGTCAACTCTCAACAACTTTTATTCATCATACTCTTTATATGTGAGCTCATTACTCTCCATAAGATCCATATGATCTATTTATTTCTTTTTATTTCTTCTCTTTAATTTTATTCTCTCAAGATCGTAGCAACATAATCAAGCCCTTAACTCAACACTAATATTCATTATATATAGCTCACGGACTCGATTACATAGAAGGATCATAAAGCAAAACTCACAACTAGATCATACTAAAACTTTATTCTACTAGATCAAGATATTATCAAAAGTATCGAACTAAGAAAAACAGTAAAGGTAAAAGTGATGGTGATACGATACCGGGGCACTCCCCCAAGCTTGGCAGTTGCCAAGGGGAGTGCCCATACCCATGTGTTTATGTTTCCTTCCTCGGAGGTGGTGATGAAAGAGTTGTTGATGATGTAGGCTTGTCGTCCATCTTCCAAGGCATAGGCTCACCATCATAGAAGGATGATCGAGTCTCCAGAATCCTCAAATATGCAGCCAAACTCATTCTCTTGAATCTATATTCATACTCACAGTTTTGGTTTTGCAGGTCATAGATCTGGGCTTGGAGGCGCTCGATTTTCTCATGAAGCTTGAAGATGGCCTTCCCAATGTCCTTGGCGTCCAGCTTGTGGTTGTTGGTGAACTCCGTGATCATTATGTGATTGGAGTCGAGTCCATGCTCCACCATCTCTTGACACTTGAAAACGTGTTGCTCAATCGCCTCGAGCCTTGTCTCCACGCTTCCGGTCCTCCTTGGTCCCTCCACATCGCGGATGTGCAACAACCCCTCACGCATCTCAATGGTTTGCGGGTGTTGCAGCACCTCCGCGAGGTAGGGGTTGATGACCTTCTCGAAGAACTTGTCCTTGGGGGCACTTGAAGACGCCATGGCGATCTAGATCTGTCAAAAAAAACAGCTCGAAACAAAGACATGAGATATTTGCGTGATACGGTGGTCAAAACCTTCGGGAGATTATATAATGAATTTTTATCGGCCAAAAGAAGTATCATGCAAGAAAACAGAGTTCGGAGAGCGCACGAGGTGCCCACGAGGCAGGGGGCGTGCCTAGGGGGTAGGGTGCGCCCGCCACCCTCGTGGAAGCCTCGTGTCCTTTCCGGTCTGCTTCTTATTTTCCTATTTTATTATATGTTCCAAAATGGAGAAAAATTGCCATTAGAACTGTTTTGGAGTCGGTTTACTTACCGTACCACGTACCTATTCCTTTTTGGAGTCTGAAACGTTCCGGAAAGTGTCCCTTATGTATTCCTCCGGGGTTACGGTTTCAATAATATTAGTTTCAACATTTATGGGATTACCTGAGATATAATGTTTGATTCTTTGACCGTTCACCACCTTCGGATTTGTGCCTTCGAAGTTGTTGATTTTTA
This sequence comes from Triticum dicoccoides, assembly GCF_002162155.2. Taxonomy (NCBI): domain Eukaryota; kingdom Viridiplantae; phylum Streptophyta; class Magnoliopsida; order Poales; family Poaceae; genus Triticum; species Triticum dicoccoides. The sequence continues at coordinate 682,609,088 of NC_041384.1, read as the reverse complement.
TAGCACCGGAACGATAGACCTCCTCGATAATGTAAGGACCTTCCCATTTAGAGAGGAGTTTGCCTGCAAAAAATCTTAAACGAGAGTTGTATAACAATACATAATCACCTACATTGAACTCACGCTTTTGTATCCTTTTATCATGCCATCTTTTAACTTTTTCTTTAAACAGCTTGGCATTTTCATAAGCCTGGGTTCTCCATTCATCAAGTGAGCTAATGTCAAATATCCTCTTCTCACCAGCAAGTTTGAAGTCATGGTTGAGCTCTTTAATAGCCCAATATGCCTTATGTTCTAATTCAAGAGGTAAGTGACATGCTTTACCATAAACCATTTTATACGGAGACATACCCATAGGATTTTTATATGCAGTTCTATATGCCCATAATGCATCATCAAGTTTCTTGGAATAATTCTTTCTAGATCTATTAACAGTCTTTTGCAAAATTTATTTAAGCTCTCTATTACTCAATTCTACTTTACCACTAGATTGTGGGTGATAAGGAGATGCAATTCTATGATTAACATCATACTTAGCAAGCATTTTACAAAAGGCACCATGAATAAAATGTGAACCACCATCAGTCTTTAAATATCTAGGGACTCCAAACCTCAGGAAAATAACTTCTTTAAGCATCTTAATAGAGGTGTTATGATCAGCACTACTAGTTGGAATAGCTTCTACCCACTTAGTAATGTAATCAACAGCAACTAAAATATGTGTATACCCATTAGAGGAAGGAAACGGTCCCATATAATCAAAGCCCCAAACATCAAATGGTTCAATAACAAGTGAATAATTCATAGGCATTTCTTGACATCTACTAATATTACCAATTCTTTGACATTCATCACAAGACAAGACAAACTTACGAGCATCCTTGAAGAGAGTAGGCCAATAAAAACCGGATTGCAATACCTTATGTGCAGTTCTATCTCCAGCATGGTGTCCTCCATAGGCTTCGGAGTGACACTTGCGTAGGATCTGTTCCTGTTCATGCTCAGGTACACAACGTCTAATAACACCATCTACTCCTTCTTTATAAAGATGTGGGTCATCCCAAAAGTAATGTCTTAAATCATAGAAGAACTTTTTCTTTTGCTGGTATGTGAAACTAGGTGGTATAAATTTAGCAACAATGTAATTAGCATAATCAGCATACCATGGAGCAGTACGAGAAGCATTTATGACATTTAATTGTTCATCAGGAAAGCTATCATCAATAGGTAGTGGGTCATCAAGAACATTCTCTAACCTAGACAAGTTGTCTGCAACGGGGTTCTCAGCTCCCTTTCTATCAATAATATGCAAATTAAATTCTTGTAGTAGGAGAACCCATCTAATAAGTCTAGGTTTAGCATCTTTCTTTTCCATAAGATATTTAATAGCAGCATGATCAGTGTGAATAGTTACTTTAGAATCAACAATATAAGGTCTGAACTTATCACATGCAAATACAATTGCTAAGAATTATTTTTCAGTAGTAGCATAATTTCTCTGGGCAATGTCTAGAGTTTTACTAGCATATTGAATAACATTTAATTTTTTATCAACTCTGTGTCCTAGAACATCCCCTACAGCATAATCACTAGCATCACACATAATTTCAAAGGCAAAGGGTAATGATCTTTTTAGTAGCTTTATTTAATTTGCGAAAATCAATTACCATCCTATAACCTGTAATAATTCTTTGTGGAATCAATTCATCTTTATCATTAGGAACGACAGTGATACCTCCCTCCTTAGGGACACAATGGACAGGACTTTCCCACTAACTATCAGCAACGGGATAAATTATACCTGCCTCAAAGAGCTTTAATATTTCCTTTCTTACCACTTCTTTCATCTTAGGATTCAGCCCTCGTTGGTGATCAATAACTGGTTTGGCATGTATCTCCAAATTTATTTTGTGTTGACATAGAGTGGGACTAATGCCCTTAAGATCATCAAGAGTATATCCAATAGCAGCACGGTGCTTCTTCAGAGTTTTCAATATTTTTTCTTCCTCCTTCTCTGAAAGGTTAGCACTAATAATAACAGGATATATCTTCTTTTCATCAAGATAAGCATATTTAAGAGAATTAGGCAATGGTTTAAGCTCAAACACGGGATCACCCTTGGGTGGATGAGGATCCCCTAGGATTTCAACAGGCAAATTGTGTTTCAGAATGGGTCCTTGTTTAAAGAATACTTCATCTATTTCCCTTCTTTCATTCATAAACATATCATTCTCATGGTCTAGCAAATATTGTTCTAAAGGATCATTAGGAGGCACAGCAAAAGAAGCAAGACCAATAATTTCATCTTTACTAGGCAATTCTTCATCACGGGGTTGTCTATGAAATTTAGGAAAATGAAACTCATGAGACATATCATCCAAACCAATAGTAACAACATCCTTGTTGCAATCTATCTTAGCATTAACAGTATTCAAGAAGGGTCTACCAAATATAATGGGACGAAAGCTATCTTGAGGGGAACCAAGAACAAGGAAATCAACATGATATTTATCCTTCCCACACAAGACTTCAATGTCTCTAACAATCCCAATTGGTGAAATAGTATCTCTATTAGCAAGCTTAATGGTAACATTGATATCTTCTATCTCAGCTGGTGCAATATCATGCATAATTTCTTTGTATAAGGAAATAGGTATTGCACTAGCACTAGCACCCATATCACACAAGCCATGATAACAATGATCTCCTCTTTTAACAGAAATAACAGGCATCCCTACCACATGTCTATGTTTATCTTTAGCACCAGGTTTAGCAATTCTAGCAGTCTCATCACAAAAGTAAATAACATGCCCATCAATATTATCAGCCAAGAGATCTTTAACAATAACAATATTAGGTTCAACTTTAACTTGCTTAGGGGGTGCATAAGTTCTAATAATACTTTTACGAACCACAGTTGAAGCTTTAGCATGATCCTTTATTCTAACAGGGAAAGGCGGTTTCTCAACATAAGCAGTAGGAACAATAGGATCATTATAAGTGATAGTATTTTCTTCAACTTTAATAGGTTCAACTACTTTTACTTCTATGGGAGGATGATATTTAAACCACTTCTCCTTAGGGAGATCAACATGAGTAGCAAAGGATTCACAGAAAGAAGCTACTATCTCAGAGTCAAGTCCATATTCAGTGCTAAATTTACGGAAAACATTGGTATCCATAAAATATTTAACACAATCAAACTTAGGTGTTATACCTGACTCCTTACCTTCTCGAGATCCCAATTTTCAGAGTTGCATTTAATTCTCTCCAACAAATTCCATTTGAATTCAATAGTCTTCATCATAAAGGAACCAGTACAAGACGTATCAAGCATGGAACGATTGTTGTCAGAAAGTCGAGCATAAAAGTTTTGAATAATCATTTCTCTTGAAAGCTCATGATTGGGGCAGGAATATAACATTGACTTAAGTCTCCCCCAAGCTTGAGCGATGCTTTCTCCTTTGTGAGGCCAAAAATTATATATATAATTACGATCACGATGAACAAGATGCATAGGATAAAACTTCTGATGGAATTCCAATTTTAATCGTTCGTAGTCCCATGATCCCATATCATCACATAGCCTATACCATGTCAATGCATCTCCCTTCAAAGATAAAGGGAAGACCTTCTTCTTGATAACATCATCGGGCATACCTGCAAGCTTAAATAATCCACAAACTTCATCCACATAGATTAAGTGTAAGTCGGGATGCAATGTTCCATCTCCTGCAAAAGGATTAGCCAGCAGTATCTCTATCATGCCCGAAGGAATTTCGAAGTAAACATTTTCATTTTCAGTAGGTCCAGTAGGTTGAGGAGCAACTATTTGCTCTACCGGTCAGGGTGAAGATACCCTGAACAAGCCCCTCAAAGGATTATGTTCCATAATAACAAGTGACAATAAATTTCAGCACACTGTATAAATTTTTTCTTACCAAAGGCGCTTCACTCCCCGGCAACAGCGCCAAAAAAGAGTCTTGATGACCCACAAGTGTAGGGGATCTATCGTAGCCTTTTCGATAAGTAAGAGTGTCGAACCCAACGAGGAGCAGAAGGAAATGATAAGCAGTTTTTAGTAAGGTATTCTCTGCAAGCACTGAAATTATAGGTAACATATAGTTTTGTGATAAGGTTATTTGTAACGAGTAGCAAGTAATAAAAGTAAATACGGTGCAGCAAGATGGCCCAATCCTTTTTGTAGCAAAGGACAAGCCTGGACAAACTCTTATATGAAGGAAAGCACTCCCGAGGGCACATGGGAATTATCGTCAAGCTAGTTTTCATCACGATCATATGATTCGCGTTCAGTACTTTGATAATTTGATATGTGGGTGGACCGGTGCTTGGGTGATGTCCTTACTTGGACAAGCATCCCACTTATGATTAACCCCTATTGCAAGCATCCGCAACTACAACACAAGAATTAAGGTAAACCTAACCATGGCATGAAACATATGGATCCAAATCAGCCCCTTACGAAGCAACGCATAAACTAGGGTTTAAGCTTCTGTCACTCTAGCAACCCATCATCTACTTATTACTTCCCATTGCCTCCCTCTAGGACCAAACAATGGTGAAGTGTCATGTAGTCGACGTTCACATGACACCACTAGAGGGATAACAACATACATCTCATCAAAATATCGAAGGAATACCAAATTCACATGACTACTAATAGCAAGACTTCTCCCATTTCCTCAGCAACAAAAGTAACTACTCACAAAGCATATTCATGTTCATAATCAGAGGGGTATTAATATGCATAATGGATCTGAACATATGATCTTCCACCAATTAAACCAACTAGCATCAACTATAAGGAGTAATCAACACTAGTAGCAACCTACAGGTACCAATCTGAGGTTTGGATACAAAGATGGATACAAGAGATGAACTAGGGTTTGAGATGAGATGGTGCTGGTGAAGATGTTGATGGATATTGACCCCCTCTCGATGAGAGGATCGTTGGTGATGACGATGGTGATGATTTCCCCCTACCAGAGGGAAGTTTCCCTGGCAGAACAGCTCCGCCGGAGCCCTAGATTGGTTCCGCCAAGGTTCCGCCTCATGGCGGCGGAGTCCCGTCCCGAAAGGTTGCTTATTATTTTTCCTCGGACGAAAGACCTCATATAGCAGAAGATGGGAATCGGAGGGCCACCAGGGGGCCCACAAGGCAGGGGGCGCGCCCAGGGGGGTAGGGCGCGCCCCCACCCTCGTGGCTGGTGGGTGGCCCCCCTCTGGTACTTCTTGCGCTCAATGTTTTCTATATATTCTGCAACATGCTCCCGTGAAGTTTTAGGACTTTTGGAGATGTGCAGAATAGGTCTCTAATATTTGTTCCTTTTCCAGCCCAGAATTCCAGCTGCCGGCATTCCCCCTCTTCATGTAAACCTTGTAAAATAAGAGAGAATAGGCATAAGTATTGTGACATAATGTGCAATAACAGCCTATAATGCAATAAATATCAATATAAAAGCATGATGCAAAATGGGCGTATCAAGGCACTATCCAGCATGCATCTCAATGTATTAATTTTACAAGAAATAGAGCATTGCAATACGCAAGATGACATAATGTAGATAGAAAGAAATCTAGTAATAAAATTAAACCTTGTCATTTTATCATTAGTGGCAACAATACAATATGTGTCTTTGTCCTTATTGCCACTGGATTAGAGCACTGCAAGATTGAACCCATTACTATGCACTACTCCCTCTGAAGAACTACTCATCAATCTTGCCAGAGAAGACAAATAGATCAGAAAGCATACATAGCCATTTAATTATGCAATGAAGAAACTTCAAGAGATCAATAATATCCAATAAACAATCTGATCATAAACTCACAATTCATCATGTCCCAACAAACACACCGCAAAATTACATTGAATTGATCCCGCCAAACAAGGAAGAAGGGGGAACATGGTATTGAAGATCCAGAGAGAGAGAGAGAGAGAGAGAGAGAGAGAGAGAGAAAGAGAGAGAGAACCATCTAGCTACAACTATGGACTCGTTGGTCCTAAAGGAACTACTTACACATCATCATGGAGGCAGCAAGGTTGATGAAGAACCTCCCAGCAATGCCATCCCCCTTCGACAGAACTCTGGAACATGGCTTCAGATGGGATCTCTTTGGAATAAAGGCTTGCGGCGATCTCCTAGAGGAACGAAGGATGCTTTCGGTATTTATAAGAATTTATGGTAGCGGAATCAGGTCAAGGCGGTAACCAGCAGGCCCACAAGCCCATGTGGCGTGGCGACACCCTGGCCATGCCACCTGCCCTTGGGGCTGACTAGTGGGTCCCCTCGACCCTTCACGAAGCTTCTAGTGTCTCTTGTTGCCCAAAAAATTGTGTTAAATCGAAAATGTATTTTGACCTCCGTAGATATTGATTTCATGCGAAAGCAAAAACAAGCAGAAAACATGAACTAGCACTTGACACTAAATTAATAGCTTAGTCCAAAAATAATATAAAGTGATAATATAATAGCTTGAAAAAATAAAAAATTATAGACATGTTTGAGACATATCAGCATCCCCAAGATTAATTCCCGCTCGTCCTCGTAAATGATAAATAAATATATTTTTTGATGTTGAATGCTGCATAGCAAAACTTTGGTTAAATGATGTAATCATGGCATGAATTTAGGACATAGATCTTCAAGGCAATATTCTATCAATTTCACATCAAAATAATAATACATGAGCATGCAAATAAAAAGTCATTGCCTTTCCAAAATAAAGATGCTAAAGAATGTGATCTATACAGACTTAACCATGGTAAGTATAGCATGCTCAATCTTCCTAGCATGTGCCAAATAAACGTAGCAAATTTTACAAAAATAATGCTCACTAGGCAACTCTATGAATGTTGAATCTATGCATGTGCCAAATTTTGGAAAATGATTTTATGTTCCCATGTTGATTTCAAACACATGTCAAATTATAAAATTTACTAATTCACATGAAAAATTTAGGAAAGTTGTTAACGGAACATTTTTCTAAATTAGTGGACCATTGGTGGACCCCAAATTTTGGAATTGTAAACACAAACTAGTGCGCCATGGCAATCAATTTTGCCATGTTTTTTTAGAACATGGAATTTTTTTCTTTTCGCCAAGGAAAATTTAGTTTACATACCATGGTAAATTAAGTTTATGGAAGATGCAAATATGATTTATGAACTGTGGTTATTTTAGGTTTTTTAACCCTTTGAAATTTATTTTTTGGACCATGAAAAATTTGTTGAACAATCCATGGTATTTTTTCTATATTATGTTTTTAACGATCCATGGAAAATTTATATGAACAATCCTGGTAAATTTCTTTTTTGGACCAGGACACATTATTTATTGTTCTTTATCATGGCAAATTTATATATTTGTCCATGGAAAAAATTTAATTTTGGTAAAAGAGAAATTCATTATTTGGACCATGGGCAATTATATCTTCGGAACATGCAAAATTTGTTCAAAAAACAATTATAAAATCCTATTTTTATCATGGAAAATTTAGTTTGTGCACAATGGAAAATATACTTCACGAACCATGGCAAATTTACTTTTTGTACCATGCAAATTTCTTTTTTGGACCATGGAAAATTATTAAACAATCCAAATTAATTTATTTATCTATTATGTTTTTAACAACCCATGGAAAATATATTCAACAATCCATGGTAAATTTATTTTGTTGGACCATGGGACATTGTTTATTGTTCTCTACCATGGCAAATTAATATGTTTGGCCATGGAAAATTTAATTTTGATACCATAGCAAACTCATTTTTTTGGAACATTCCAAATTTGTTGAACATACCATTTGTAAACTCCTGTACATCATGACAGATCTAGTTTTTTAAACATTCCATGTCAAATTTGTCTCATGGGTCTTTTATCCATTAAAAAATTCTTTTTTGCCATGATCTTTAGAAAACAATGGCAATTTAGGTTCAAACACAATTGTTAATTTTCTATAATGTTTTTAAGAATAGCATATTTAGTTTCACATGCATGGCATTTAGAAAAGGCAACTTATGTTCAAACATACCCCCACTATCAATGCAAACTTACATGTTTTTGTGTATCTTTTTTTGTTTTGATCTACATCATGTAAAATTTTATCCCATTTTTATACAAGTTCTTGTCTCTCTATAATTTGCATGGCATTTTTACTATGCATGATTTTTTTCAGTAATGAATTAGACGTTGGCAATTTTTTATACATATAACACGACAATTAATTTATTATACACTCCATACTTACTACATTTGTCATCGTGAATTTTCTATATTTTAAATATAGTAGTTTTTCTAGACAGTTTTTACTTTTTTCAAAAGGGTATTTGTGTCGGGCTACGTTGCATAGGAAAGGGCCTGGCTGGCGTGGTGTTCACTAGGGAGGGTTTCTGTATCGTGGGATGAAGAACTCTTCACAAAATCACTAATTAAGAAGCACCCTTTGCAAAGATCACTCCCACCTCGTACGTCGCGACAAGTGGCGCATTGCAAGTGTGCCACTTGTCGCGACTTGTGAGTTTCCCTTCTTTCTTAGATTCGTTTATTCAAAACATTTTATCTCTTCCACCGTGCGTCTAAATCTCGACTGTTTTCACCCTTTGATTCCTCACGTTGAGATATTAAAAATTACATCTCATGTTGATAAGTTTCGACGAAGTTGTTTCTCATAAAAAACAGGATGAAAATACCTGAACCGGGAGCATGTTTTTTTCTTTCCAAAGAGGTAAAACTCGTGGAAGCAAATTCGTGCCTCCACGTGAAGTAAATATGTGCCTCTCATGGAAGAAAAAAACATGTTTTTCCCTTTTTCGAGAGGCACGATTCACGGAAGCAAATTCATGCCCCCACGAGAAGTAAATATGTTCCTCTCGTAGAAGGAAAAAGAAAAAAAGACGTGTTTCCCCCCTTTTCAAGAGGTAAGACTATTCCTCTCACAGAAGCGGAAGTAAATCTGTGACATGTAGTAGAACAAAAATGTGTTTTTCTTTTCTTTTCCGAGAGGCACGACTATGCCTCTCGCAGAAGAAAATCCGTTCCTTCACGAGAACTAATCTGTGCCTCTCCCGGAAGAAAAAAACAATGTGTTTTCATTTACCTTTCTCGAGAGGCACGATTGTGTCTCTCGCGGAAGCAAATCCGTTCCTCCATGAGAAGTAAATCCGTGCCACTTATGGAAGGACAAAACATATTTTCCCTTTTTCTAAGAGGCATGACTGTGCCTCACACAGAAGCAAATCCATGCCTCCTCAAGAAGTAAATTTGTGTCTCTCACGGAAGGAAAAGAAAAAAGAAAATGCGTTTTCATGCAATTTGTTTTGTCCAAAACCTAGGAAAAATCAAGAGAAAGCCAGAAAAAATATCTAAAAGACAAAAACGCGTACAGAAAAAATACAAAAAACAAAATCTGAATGAACCGCGTAGAGCATGTTAAGTGACGCGCTTCTAGCCCACCAAAAGTGACCCTTGCGGGGGGCTTCAAAAAGTACTCATTGATTAGTTGCTCTCTCCTCTTCAGTGCCTTGTGGGGTTAGGAGGAATGCTCACGCACGTGCATCGCTTGGGCCGACCCAACACACGTACAGCAGGTCGATCGACTAGTAAGCCACCATGTTGTGTTTGATCAGTTGACCAGTCACCCATTGCCCGTTGATCGGTCAACCATTGACTATTATGAATTTATGAGTTTTAAAAAAGTTAATGGATTTTTAAAAACTTTAAAAATTAAAAAAAGATCATGAATTCAAAAAAACGTTTGTGATATTAAAAGAACCACAAATTTTAGAAAACAATTGTGGATTTTGAAAACAAGTTCACGGGCTTGAAAAAAGTTCGTTGATATTGAAAAAAGGTTAGGAATTTGAAAAAAAATGTTTGTTGATTTTGGGAAACAGTTTGCGGGGTTGAAAAAAGTTCATGAATTTGAAATGTTTTTGCGCATTTTGAAAAAGAAGTTCACGTATTCGAAAAAGGTCACCGGTTTTGAAAAGAAAGTTCACTGATTTGAAAAAAAGTTTGCTGATATTGAAAACAAAATCATTTTAATGAAAAAATCACAGATTTGAAAAAATTTCACAAATTTCTAAAACAACAGTTTGGTGATTCAACTATATTCATGTATTTGAAAAACTTCATAAATTTTAAAAAAGTTCACGTGTTTTGAAGAAAGGGTTCACAAATTTGAAGAACATCTTTTGTATTTGAAAAATGTTCATGTATTTAAAAAGGAATAAAGAAAAATAATAAATATTTGCAAGTTCCATAGTAGTTCATAATTTGATAAATGAAAAGAAAACAAAAAAGAAAAGAAAAAATATGGGAAAATATAAAAATGACTAAAAAACAATACCAGAAGCTCCCAAAACCAGCTTGGGAAGCTTCTAGAAGCTTTCTGAAACTAGAACGAAGCCGTTGTTTGGAAAACTGTAACGACCTGGCCCAATTGGATCAAACGCGAAGGGGAGAGTGAGCCAGTTTGTGAAAATGTTGATGCTAAAGGCGGCAAATAGGGTTTTTTTGCGAGATGGCCTAGACTGGGGAAGGGGTTTTATTCCTATCCACCAGGGGAGCTACATGAAGGCAAAACCAGGTAGTGGCCCGCCCAGCCAATGAGAAAAAAATATACCGTGCAGTCCAACACGCCACCACTGGCATGCAACACTGGCTCGCTCATTTCCTCTCATGCATCACTGGATTTTTCTTCGCTTCCTGTGCACTGGTCTGTCAGGTAGGCTAGTGGCTAGCTAGCTCCGAACTAGCTCACCCCTACATGCAGGTGCATGATTTTATTATCAGCTAAACATCAAGAATTATTACACTAGCACCAGCATTGCATACACACATGCCAACTAATGCCTGCTGAATAAGTTTTTTTTGAGCAAACTGCATCCTTTATTAAAAGTTCACACACATAGGGATACAGATGATATCGGGCCTGCTAATAAGCCACACGTGGCGCCCGGGGGGTAGAGAGGCTGCTGCCTTCGCCAAAGCATGAGCCTCCCTATTGTTCTTCCTACTCTCATGGATAAATTTTACATCATTGAAAAGACTTTTCTGGTGTTGAATGTCTTGCAAGATTGAGAAATAATTGTAGGGAGAGACATTCTCTATCCGGTTTACGACTTCCAGGCAATCCGATGCCATGCAAACGGACTGGATGTGGAGGTCACTTGCCAGGGAAAGCGCCTCACTACACGCCTGAGCCTCCAAGATGGTTGGGTCCATTAAGCCAACTGAGATGATCGCTGATGCCCCGAGATAATTACCATTAGCGTTGCGGCAAATCACAGCAGCAGCCCCGCTGTCTCCGATCTTAGAGAAGCCAGCATCCGTGTTCATTTTGTACGCATGCGCTTCAGGTGGTAGCCACCCTGTCCTGCTCGTGGGTCCTTCATCCTCCACACTAGTTACATGCCGGTCCATGTCTCTTACATGCAGGTCCTTGGACCTGGCATGCAGGTCCTTGGACCTGGCATGCAGGTCCCTCGTACGCGCGGCCTTCTCAGGGATTTGATCAAGTTCTGCGATGAATTTATTGATGAACACATGAGTGCTGAGAGGGCTCTGGAACTGATTATCGTGGATGGCCCGTCTTCTCGCCCACCAAACTGCCCACATCGTGACAAGCACCGCGCTAACTCTGCTGTAGGTAAAGTATCCACTAGCCAAAACATCCAAAGCTTGGAATCTTCCGTCCGGTTGGAGATAACTGTCTCCGTCAGTTCTTCGTCTGCAAGAGCCCACACGCAGCATGCCATGTGGCAATCAAAGAGAGAGTGGCGCCAAGAGTCCACCGCTGCGTGGCAGATTGAGAATTCCGCAGAGTCCGTCATTTTCCTATGCTTTCGGACGTCTCCTGTAGGGATTGAGGTTCTAGCCAGCCGCCAAGCAAAAACACGGACCTTGGAGGGGACCGGAGCACCCCATAGTTTTGCCCAACACCTGCTGTCCGTTGCGCCATTGGAGTGGCCCTCATTGTGCTCGAGCCAGTCGGTTCTTTGCTGTTTGATTGAGTACATGAGCCGGTAGGCTGACCGCATTGTGTAGGTGCCCTTCCGTTCATAATGCCATGACCAGAAGTCCTGCGGACTCGGTTACTGAGAGGGATGTTCAGGATTGCTTCTATATCCATCGCGTAGAAATGCTCATCCAAGATGGCCCGGTTCCAAGAAGCTATAACAGGGTTTATGAGCTCGGAGACCAGCTCGGGAGGGTTTGTAGTTTTTGGACATACCGGTCAAAGTTTAAAGTCCCTGGGGATCCAGTTATCATTCTATATATTTGTGCCGTTTCCCAGACCAATTCTCTTATTTAAGCCGAGCTTGAGAGAGTCTCGGCCTTCAATAATGGACCGCCACACTTGAGATGGATTCTTTCCCACCTCTGCCTCAAGGATTATGGACGCAGGGAAGTAAACATCCTTCAAAATCCGGGCACTAAGAGTGTTTGGCTCGGTAAGGAGCCTCCATGCTTGTTGGGCCAGCAAGCCAGGTTGAAGAACTCGATATCTCTGAAGCCCATCCCCCCCCATGGACTTAGACTGTGACATAACTTCCCATGACACCCATGTTGTTTTCCTCTCGCCATTCTGAGAACCCCACCAAAACTTCCTCAAAATACCGTTAATATGCTGACATAAACCCCGTGGCAATTTGAAGCAAGCCATAGAGTAAGTGGGAATAGCTTGAGCAACGGATTTGATAAGTGTTGGGGAACGTAGTAATTTCAAAAAAATTCCTACGCACACGCAAGATCATGGTGATGCATAGCAACGAGAGGAGAGAGTGTTGTCTACGTACCCTCGTAGACCGGCAACGGAAGTGTTGACACAACGTAGAGGAAGTAGTCGTACGTCTTCCCGATCCGACCGATCCAAGTATCGAACGTACGGCACCTCCGAGTTCTGCACACGTTCAACTCGGTGACGTCCCTCGAGCTTCGATCCAGCCGAGTGTTGAGGGAGAGTTTCGTCAACACGATGGCGTGATGACAATGATGATGTTCTACTGACGCAGGGCTTCGCCTAAGCACCGCTACGATATGACCGAGGTGGAATATGGTGGAAGGGGGCACTGCACACGGCTAAGGAACGATCACGAAGATCAACTTGTGTGTCATGGGGTGCCCCCCTGCCCCTATATATAAAGGAGCAAGGGGGAAGGCGGCCGGCCTAGAAGGAGGGCGTGCCAAGGGGGGAGTCCTACTCCCACCGGGAGTAGGACTCCTCCTTTCCTTGTTGGAGTAGGAGTAAAGGAAAGAGGAGGAGAGGGAGAAGGACAAGGGGGCTGCACCCCTTGTCCAATTCGGACCAGAGGGGGGGGGGCGCAGGCCTCCTTCCTTTTGGCTTATCTCCTCTATTCCCGTATGGCCCAATAAGGCCCATATACTCCCCAGCGAATTCCCGTAACTCCCCGGTACTCCGAAAAATACCCGAATCACTCGGAACCTTCCGAAGTCCGAATATAGTCGTCCAATATATCGATCTTTACGTCTCGACCATTTCAAGACTCCTCATGATGTCCCCATCTCATCCGGGACTCCGAACTCCTTCGGTACATCAAAACATATAAACTCATAATATAACTGTCATCGTAGCGTTAAGCGTGCGGACCCTACGGGTTCGAGAACTATGTAGACATAACCGAGACACGTCTCTGGTCAATAACCAATAGCGGAACCTGGATGCTCATATTGGCTCCTACATATTCTACGAAGATCTTTATCGGTCAGACCGCATAACAACATACGTTGTTCCCTTTGTCATCGGTATGTTACTTGCCCGAGATTCGATCGTCGGCATCTCAATACCTAGTTCAATCTTGTTACCGGCAAGTCTCTTTACTCGTTCCGTAATACATCATCTTGCAACTAACTCATTAGTTGCAATGCTTGCAAGTCTTAGGTGATGTGCATTACCGAGAGGGCCCAGAGATACCTCTCCGACAATCGGAGTGACAAATCCTAATCCCAAAATACGCCAACCCAACAAGTACCTTCAGAGACACCTGTAGAGCACCTTTATAATCACCCAGTTACGTTGTGACGTTTGGTAGCACACAAAGTGTTCCTCCGGTAAACGGGAGTTGCATAATCTCATAGTCATAGGAACATGTATAAGCCATGAAGAAAGCAATAGCGACAAACTAAACGATAAAGTGCTAAGCTAACGGAATGGGTCAAGTCAATCACATCATTCTCCTAATGATGTGATCTCGTTAATCAAATGACAACTCATGTCTATGATTAGGAAACATAACCATCTTTGATCAACGAGCTAGTCAAGTAGAGGCATACTAGTGACACTCTATTTGTCTATGTATTCACACATGTATTATGTTTCCGGTTAATACAATTCTAGCATGAATAATAAACATTTATCATGATATAAGGAAATAAATAATAACTTTATTATTGCCTCTAGGGCATATTTCCTTCAGTCTCCCACTTGCACTAGAGTCAATAATCTAGTTCACATCGCCATGTGATTTAATACCAATAGTTCACATCACCATGTGATTAACACCCATAGTTCACATCGACATGTGACCAACACCCAAAGGGTTTACTAGAGTCAATAATCTAGTTCACATCGCTATGTGATTAACACCCAAAGAGTACTAAGGTGTGATCATGTTTTGCTTGAGAGAGAAGTTTAGTCAACGGGTCTGCCACATTCAGATCCGTACGTATTTTGCAAATTTCTATGTCAACAATGCTCTACACGGAGCTACTCTAGCTAATTGCTTCCACTTTCAATATGTATCCAGATTGAGACCTAGAGTCATCTGGATCAGTGTCAAAACTTGCATGACGTAACCCTTTACGACGAACCTTTTGTCACCTCCATAATCGAGAAACATATCCTTATTCCACTAAGGATATTTTTGACCAATGTCTAGTGATCTACTCCTAGATCACTATTGTACTCCCTTGCCAAACTCAGGGCAGGGTATACAATAGGTCTGGTACACAGCATGGCATACTTTATAGAACCTATGGCTGAGGCATAGGGAATGACTTTCATTCTCTCTCTATCTTCTGTCGTGGTCGGGTTTTCAGTCTTACTCAACTTCACACCTTGTAACACAGGCAAGAACTCCTTTTTGATTGTTCCATTTTGAACTACTTCAAAATCTTGTCAAGGTATGTACTCATTGAAAAACTTATCAAGTGTCTTGATCTATCTCTATAGATCTTGATGCTCAATATGTAAGCAGGTTCACTGAGGTCTTTCTTTGAAAAACTCCTTTCAAATGTTCCTTTATGCTTTGCAGATTAATTCTACATTATCTCCGATCAACAATATGTCATTCACATATACTTATCAGAAATGCTGTAATGCTCCCACTCACTTTCTTGTAAACACAGGCTTCACCGCAAGTCTGTATAAAACTCTATGCTTTGATCAACTTATCAAAGCGTATATTCCAACTCCGAGATGCTTGCACCAGTCCATAGATGGATCGCTGGAGCTTGCATATTTTGTTAGTACCTTTGGGATTGACAAAACCTTCTGGTTGCATCATATACAACTCTTCTTTAATAAATCCATTAAGGAATGCAGTTTTGTCTATCCACTTGCCAGATTTCATAAAATGCGGCAATTACTACCATGATTCGGACAGACTTAAGCATAGATACGAGTGAGAAACTATCATCGTAGTCAACACCTTGAACTTGTTGAAAACCTCTTTGCGACAATTCTAGCTTTGTAGATAGTGACACTACTATCAGCATCCATCTTCCTCTTGAAGATCCATTTAATATCAATGGCTCGCTGTCGGTGTCAAAACCGGCGGATCTCGGGTAGGGGGTCCCGAACTGTGCGTCTAGGCGGATGGTAACAGGAGGCAAGGGACACAATGTTTTACCCAGGTTTGGGCCCTCTTGATGGAGGTAAAACCCTATGTCCTGCTTGATTGATATTGATGATATGGGTAGTACAAGAGTAGATCTACCACGAGATCAAGGAGGCTAAACCCTAGAAGCTAGCCTATGGTATGATTGTATATTGTGATTGTTCTTCGCCCTACGGACTAAAACCCTTCGGTTTATATAGACACCGGAGAGGGCTAGGGTTACACAGAGTCGGTTACAATGGTAGGAGATCTACATATCCGTATCGCCAAGCTTGTCTTCCACGCCAAGGAAAGTCCCTTTCGGACACGAGACGAAGTCTTCAATCTTGTATCTTCATGTCCAGGGGTCCGGCCAAAGGTATAGTCCGGCTATCCGGACACCCCCTAATCCAGGACTCCCTCAGTAGCCCCTGAACCAGGCTTCAATGACGACGAGTCCGGCGCGCATATTGTCTTCGGCATTGCAAGGCAGGTTCTCCTTCAAATTTCGTGTACCTGTTGAATAATGTCCGGTTTCTTGTAAATGTAGCGCTCCTTGGCTTCTACACCCAATAATGGTCGTCTTCCACATGTCAAACGAATACGAAAAGTCAGGGTGTTTTTACATTTACACCCCTAGCCACGTGAATGAGCCGCCTATTTAAGGGGACGAGGATTTAGATCCAAACCACACC
>NC_041384.1:682571600-682592270 GCF_002162155.2 Triticum dicoccoides | reverse complement strand
GTATTCATCAGAGCGTATCCGATAGAGGTCGATTCTATCATGGCCGGCCACCGCAGCTCCTCCTCTCGCCCTTCCAGCCCTCGGCCTGGAGATTGGGAGAGATGCTCCATCCCGCACAGCGAGCTAGTGATGCTCCAGACCAAGGGATTTCTTCCCCCGGCCTATATGGTCCCGGTTCGAGCCAGACTTGCCACCTATAATGGCGGAGAGCAAGCGGAGAGCGCCCCCAATCCCTCCAAAGGAGAGCAGGTATGCCTTGTCCCTTACTTAATAAGAGGGCTCGGATTTTTAATTCATCCGTTTCTCCGGGGGCTCCTGGAGTTCTATGGCCTCCAGCTGCACAACCTCACGCCTACCTCCATGTTGCATATCGCGGGCTTCGTAGCCCTTTACGAGCTGTTTTTGGGCTGTGAGCTCATTTCGCGCTGTGGAAAAAGCTATTCTGCCTTGTGCCCCGTTCTCAGAAGGGGTCAATATATCAAGTGGGCGGAGCCGAAGTGTGGCGCATCGCCGGGATCGGATATCTATCCGGAACCCCAAAGAAGGCGTCCGAGGACTGGCCTTCGGAATGGTTTTATATAGAGGATGTCCCGCTGCCGGATCCTGTCCGGATCGGCCTCCCTGAGTTCGACAGTGCTCCCCTAAAGAAGCGCCTAAGCTGGCATCCACGGAGCCCTCAAAGGGAAAGTGACAAGGACGTTCTTTACCTGATGGGCCGGATAAGATTGTTAGCTCATTCCGGACTGACCATGATCGGGGTCATGGCCGCATGCATCATGCGAGGGGTGCAGCCACTTCAGTATAGAGGCCACCCCATGTGGAACTTCAACGGGGAGGACAACGCCACCCGCTACGGCCGTAAGGGGCTGGATTCAGCTGCCGCTCTAATAAAGACCTTGTCCGCTTTGTACAAGGAAGAAGAGGAGGAATTTCTCCGTGTCAACCCACAGGGTGGATTTTCTATGTACAATCCCCCAAGTTGGGTAAGTGGTCACTTTTACTTGCCCATCCGTTTTATATTCCCATCGTTAAATATTCAGTCTAACGACTTCAATGCAGGAATTGCGCCAGGCTGTTAAAGAAATAAACAGCCCTCCTCCACAACCCGAGGATCCAGGATGGTCCCTCGACCCGGCCTCTCAAGAGGATCCGGTCTTATCTGTGGAGCTGATTGATGGGGTGTTTCATCAATTGAGCAAGGACAATGCCTTGGTGGCCATTACGGCCGATTACCCAGGGCTACTCCTAGCCTCACAGGTAACTGAGACCGAAGTCCCAGCACTTTGGAAAGGGATCTATCCTCGCGTGTTTTCAATTGCCATATGACAACCGTGTTTTGTAGGGGAGGTCCTTGTGACGGGAGGCCGAGCCTGAAATGACTAGCCAACGAGGGGCAGCAAGGCCCCACGGGTTGAAAAGAAGTGTGGTCCGGACTGAGACGCCGGCGCAAAGGTATAGCGCGCCATCTTATTCCCACGTGTTATTCCTTTAAGGCATATTAACGCTCGTGCTCTCTTCAGGACGAAGAGACCTCACCGGACTATATCCAGAGAGGTTGCCAATCGCGCCTCCACCAGCCAGGCTCCAAAGCCTGGTCAGGAAGCGGAGGCAAACACAAGGCGCGCACCGGACGCTCCTCCGACAGAGGATGCGGACAGGCTGTCTGCCACCAATTCCGAGGTGGAGAGTGCCATGAACCACAGGCGTCGCCGGACAGTTCTTCGCGACGCTTGTTTCTCCCAAGTGGCATTGGATGCCTTCAATTCGGGAGATGCGTACCTCCGTGCCGCTCAAAATGGTCTAGCCAGAGCCACAGAGCAATATGTAAAAGACATACGGGTAAGAAAATTTTGGTAATTATATATACCAGTAGCCCCCGAGACTTGAAACAGTTAGAATAACCGATTTAAGGATCATTTCTTATGCAGGTTCTTACAGAAAAGAATACCCTACTGTCCCAGGAGCTGGAAGAGTGCAAAGCCCAACTTGAGGCTGCACTAGCCGCGGCAGGGAATCCAAGGAGACCCCCTCTGGTAATATGCACTTCGAAAGATAAGTATTTTGCGAAGTGCGGCATGGGTGCAAATCTGACAAATGAAATTGCAGATGGCGCCGGATTGAGTCCGGAAAAGCAACAACTCCTACGCCAGCTGAAGGCTGGTGAGAATGTGCTGACAAAGGTGAGGCGGGAGAAGAACGATCTCCAAGATGCCAACACCAAGCTGGGCGTTGAACTGAAGGATGTTCGTGCCTAGCTGTTGGACTCCGTTAAGGAGAATCGGCGGCTTCGACGCGGCATATTGAGTAAGTGCTTAAACAAACTTTGAAAAAAGAGTTCGGCAAGGAAGTCGACTAACAGAGTAATGTCTGTAGGTATGCTAACAGGTCGTCCTGCAGAGGAAATACCCGGTTCTACGGGTGACCTTCTTCCCAAGCTCTCCCAACTGCACGAGCGAGTTCGGCAGGTGATGCAAGGCGTCGCCCAGGCCTTGTGGCCATCCGTCTCCATGCCCGAAGGCCTTGGAGAGCTTGTAGAGAAGCTGAAGCGAGCGCGGCGGCGCTTCCGATTATGGAAGATGTTGGCCTGCCGTCAAGGAGCCAGGGAGGCCTGGGCCATGGTGAAGATGCGGTACACGAAAGCTGGCCCAAACCGCATGGCCGAGGTCGGACCCATGGGGCCCGATGGCAAGGAGATCCCTGTGAGCTTAGTATACGACCAAGTAGAATTGGCCGCAAAGTATTCCCAACAGGACTGTAAGCTAGACAACCTGTTAGATGGTATTGAAGAGGAATACAATCAGTCAGATTGACTATGTAATTTTAATTGACATGTGTAACGCCTTCTAGCCGGATTGTAGATTGTTTGTCATGGCCAACCTTTTTGCTTCAACCTCGGGACCTGATGGTCCGAAGTGTGTCCGAATACCCTCACGGTTATAGAAGAACCGGGGTATGCATGGAGACCAGGCGTAGGGGTCATTAGTGCTTGAACAGACAAGTGCCCAACTAGTTATGTTATATTACATGGTTAGTAAGAAACATCTTCCAGGGAGAATAGTTCCGTTAGGGGTTCCTTTCCCTGGGAGGCATGCCCTAAAGTGCATGTCCATTCTGCGAAAAGAGACGCAGGAAAAACATCTGGGGGCGTATAGATAAATAAGTGAAAAAAAAGATCATCTTTAGTTCACTGACCGAATATTCCCTTAAGAACGCTAGCTTTCGGCTTCACCCAGTCTGAGGTACACATCCAGCTGACCTGGCAGTAACAATCGCAGAGGTGCTCCCTTTACCACCTAGCCGAACAATCGGGAACGTAGGGGTAAGCACAGGAGCCAGGCAACCCAGCTTGGCCAAAACTTAAGTCATATCGATGCATATAATGGTGAATAAAAGGTACATGCGGAAGGGTGACACATGTGTTGGGCATGAAGCCCGTATAAATAAGCTTCTGTTTAAAGAAGCCCCCAGGTTTAATGAGCGCGGATAGCGCGTCACTTTATGAGCCTTTAAAGGTTATAAGAGAGAGAGAGGAGAAGGAGAGAAATGTAAGACAAAAAGTATATAAAAAATGGACAGAGGAAGGAGACGAACACAGAGTCCGGCGCTAGGCATAGAATCTTCAGAGACGGGCTACGTTCCATGGGTTCAGCTCGAGTCGGTTATCGGATGCATCTCGCAGGCGGTACGCTCCACCAGTCAGGACTTGGTCAATTATGAAGGGGCCTTCCCACTTGGGCTTGAGTTTGTCCTTTTTCTTGTCCGGCAGGCGTAGAACTAATTCGCCAACGTTGTAATTTTTGGCCCGTATTTCTCTGCTTTGGTATCTTCGAGCCTGCTGTTGATAGAATGTGGAACGGGCTTTTGCCACATCACGCTCTTCCTCCAAGGCGTCCAAAC
The DNA here is from genome assembly GCF_002162155.2 of Triticum dicoccoides. Taxonomy (NCBI): domain Eukaryota; kingdom Viridiplantae; phylum Streptophyta; class Magnoliopsida; order Poales; family Poaceae; genus Triticum; species Triticum dicoccoides. The sequence goes on along the minus strand of NC_041384.1, from coordinate 682,588,373 downwards.
TGTCCTGCCGATCGAGCTCGGCTTCTCTTTCTTCATACATGCGCACTCGAGGTGAGTCATGAATTATGTCGCAGGGCAAAACTGCCTCTGCGCCGTACACCATGAAGAATGGTGTGTATCCGGTGGTGCGATTCAGCGTGGTCCGCAGCCCCCAGAGTACGGAGTCGAGCTCCTCTACCCAGTGCGTATTAGATTCCTTAAGGGACCACACTAATCTGGGTTTGATGCCGCTCATGATAAGACCATTTGCACGTTCGACCTGGCCATTAGTTTGTGGGTGATAGACGGAAGCATAATCGAGCTTGATGCCCATGTTTTTGCACCAGAGTTTTACCTCGTCGGCCGTAAAGTTCGTGTCGTTATCAGTGATGATGTTGTGGGGGACGCCTAACAGTGTACAACCCCGGATATAAAGTCTATCACCGGTCCGGATTCGGCCGTCTTAACAGGCTTGGCTTCTATCCATTTGGTGAACTTATCCACCATGACCAGTAAGTATTTTTTTCTTGTGGGTTCCGCCTTTAAGGGGTCCAACCATGTCAAGCCCCCATACCGTGAAGGGCCAAGTGATGGGGATAGTTTGGAGGGCGGTGGGTGGAATATGGCTTTGGTTTGCAAAGAGCTGGCAACCGACGCATCGTTGGACTAAGTCCTGGGCATCTGCCCGGGCCGTTGGCCAATAAAAGCCTGTACGGAAGGCCTTGCTTACAAGGGACCGAGTCCGGCATGAATTTCAGCCAGGAGGTTCCGCCCTTCCTCTTTGGAGATGCACCTTTGAGGTAGTGCTTTTCTTATAAAGCTCTCCCTCGTGGACTTTATAGGCTTTAGATCGTCGCACTATGCAGCGTGCCTCATTTTGGTCCTCGGGGAGTTCCTTCCTAGTAAGGTAGGCGAGGAATGGTTCTGTCCACGGGGCGATGACGGCCATTATTACGTGGGCTGAAGGTGTTATTTCATTGGCAGAGCCTCCAATTATGTCAGAGAGTTCGCTGTCGGGCAGTGCGGTTGGGTCTGGGCTGTTATTGCCGGTTTCTCATTCCCATACTATGGATGGCTTGAACAGCCTTTCCAAGAAGATGTTGGGGGGACTACATCGCGTTTTGCACCGATGCATGCTAGGACATCTGCCGCCTGATTATTTTCCCGGTCTATATGGTGAAACTCGAGCCCTTCGAACCGAGCTGACATTTTTAGGACGGCGTTGCGATAAGCTACCATTTTTGGATCCTTGGTATCAAAGTCTCCATTTATTTGGGATATTGCGAGGTTCGAGTCCCCGCGCACCTCTAGGCGTTGAATGCCCATGGATACTGCCATCCGGAGACCATGTAAAAGGGCCTCATATTCGGCTGCATTGTTGGAGTCTGTGTACATTATCTGGAGTATGTATTGAACTGTGTCTCCTGTGGGGGACGTCAAAACGACGCCAGCCCCTAGACCGGCCAACATTTTGGAGCCGTCGAAGTGCATGACCCAGTTTGAATATGTGTCGTACTCTTTGGGGAGTTCAGCCTCCGTCCATTCTGCGACGAAGTCGGCCAAAACTTGCGACTTGATAGCTCGCCGTGGCTTGTAAGTTATGTCAAACGGGAGGAGATCAATGGCCCATTTTGCAATCCGACCCGTCGCGTTGTGGTTGTTTATAATATCGTTAAGTGTCACTTCCGAGGCTACTGTTATTGAACACTCTTGAAAGTAGTGTCGCAGCTTCCGGGATGCCATAAATACCGCGTACGCAATCTTTTGATAATGCGGGTATCGTGAGTTGCACGGAGTAAGGAAAGTGGACACATAGTAGACCGGCTTTTGAAGGGGGAATTTGTGTCCGTCCGTTTCTCATTCAACGACGAGCACTGCGCTTACGACCTGGTGGGTTGCTGCAATGTATAATAGCATTGGTTCGCCAATGTTTGGCGCGGCCAGGACTGGGTTTGTTGCCAAGATGGCTTTTATTTCATCGAGTCCGGTCGTGGCTGCATCCTTCCACTCGAAGTGTTTGGTGCGCCGAAGGAGGCGGTAAAGGGGTAGGGCCTTTTCTCCTAAGCGGGAGATAAAGTGGCTTAGAGCCGCCACGCATCCGGTTAATTTTTGTATTTGTTTGAGGTCCTTCGGGATATCCAATTGTGACAGAGCTCGGATCTTGGCTGGATTTGCTTCAATTCCTCTACCGGATACAATGAAGCCCAAGAGCTTTCCGGCTGGAACACCGAAAACGCATTTTTCTAGGTTGAGCTTGATGTCGTATGTTCGGAGGTTATCGAATGTTAGCCTCAAGTTGTCTACTAGAGTTTCTACATGTCTTGTTTTAACGGCCACATCATTTACGTATGCCTCCACTGTTTTGCCGATCTGGTTTGCCAGACATGTCTGAATCATGCGCTAATATGTTGCGTCGGCGTTTTTGAGCCCGAAGGGCATTGTGTTGAAGCAGAATGGGTCGTATGGTGTGATGAATGTCGTTGCGGCTTGGTCTGACTCTGCCATCTTTATTTGATGGTAGCCGGAGTATGCATCGAGGAAACACAACGAATCGTGTCCTGCGGTAGCGTCGATAATTTGATCTATGCGGGGGAGAGGGAAGGGATCCTTTGGGCAAGCCTTGTTAAGGTCTTTAAAATAAACGCACAGGCGCCAGGATTTGTCCTTCTTTGGTACCATCACCAGGTTCGCTAGCCAGTCCGGGTGTTTTATATCTTTGATGAATCCGGCCTCCAATAGCTTGGCTAGTTCCTCTCCCATGGCCTATCTCTTAGGTTCGGAAAAACGCCGAAGAGCCTGTTTGACTGGCTTGAATCCTTTTAGGATATTTAAGCTGTGTTCAGCCAGCCTGCGTGGGATTCCTGGCATGTCTGAAGGGTGCCAGGCGAAAATGTCCCAGTTCTCTCATAGGAACTCTCGCAGTGCGGCGTCTACATCGGGGTTTAACAGTGCCCCGACGGAAGCTGTTTTATTGGGGTCCGTTGGATGGACCTGGAATTTGACTATTTCGTCCGCCGGTTTAAAGGAGGTGGACTTGGATCTTTTGTCGAGTATCACATCGTCCCTATTCACCATGGAGCGCAGCGCAGTCAATTCCTCAGCCGCTAGGGCTTCGGATAGAGCCTCGAGGGCCAGTGCGGCTATCTTGTTTTTGGCGCGGAGTGCTATGTCTGGATCACTAGCGAGAGTGATGATTCCGTTAGGCCCGGGCATCTTGAGCTTCATGTACCCGTAATGGGGTATTGCTTGGAATATTGTAAACGCTTCCCGCCCTAGCAGAGTGTGATATCCACTATTGAACGGGGCCACTTGGAACGTGACCTCTTCGGACCTGTAATTATCCGGCGTGCCGAACATCATATCTAGTGTGATTTTTCCTGTACAGCGCGCTTCCCGACTAGCGATTATTCCTCTAAAGGTTGTGCTGCTTCGCTCAATGCGGTTCCAGTCTATTTCCATTTTTTGAAGGGTCTCCTCATAAATGAGGTTCAATCCGCTACCGCCATCCATGAGTACCTTGGTAAGACGAAAGTCGTCCACTACTGGACTGAGGACCAATGCGGCTGGTGCTCGGGCTGTTCGGAATTTAGGTTCATCACTGGCGTTAAAATTAATAGTCGTGTCACTCCATGGGTTTATTGTTGCTACTTGGTAGACTTCAGCAAGGCTGCGGAGTTTTCTTTTTCACATATTATTTGATGCGAAAGTCTCGAAGACTGTTAATACCGTACTGGTGTCTCTGGGGTGGCTTTCTGTGGCTTCTGGAATTAGAAGATCTTCGCCAACTTTGCCACCTGCCGGAGTATCCAATATGCTCTAAGGCTGTGAGTTGGTGTGGCGCCCTCTGCATTGTGAATTTTGCAGGGTCCATTAAGCCATCCTTCCAGTACGGTTCCGTGCCCTGTAGAGGGCTTTTGCTTTTTGGTATTGAACCCGGGTGTCTGGCGATGATGCACCCTTTTATTTCGGACTGGGTCCGTGTTCAGGGCCGGATTGTCCCAAAATTTTATTTCAGTTTTCCAGGCACTTTCCATCGCACAGTACTTTCGTACTATGGACACCAAGTTAGCGAAGTGTGTAATATCACGGCGACTTATGGCGTTGAGGATTCCCTTGTCCGTGCAATTATTGCAGAAGAATGAAATTGCGTCTTCCTCGTGGCAGTCCTTTATCCTATTCATAACCAGGAGGAATCTAGCCCAGTAATGATGTACTATTTCTTCGGGCTCTTGCCTAATTTGGGATAGATCGCTTATGTACGGGTGGGTGGGTGGAATCAAATCCGAAACCTCACCCAATCTGAGACCCAGGGGCCAAGGAGTTTCTGAACTCGGAAGTTTGGATTCTTGGATGCTGTCCAATGAATCTAGCCCGTCGCCTGACTTTAAGTTCAGGTCTTGAATGATGTCCTCCCCTCCACGGGTATCCGGCTTGGAGGGATCGGGAATCCGGACATAGCTAGTCCTTAAGATAGATGAAGGGTCGCCGCACTATCCCTCTACCACGGCAACGTGATGGGTGACCTGGGGAGAGTTAATCTCTCTTAGATCGGGTTTAGGCCCAATCTGGTCGTAATCCGTAGCGACTCCCAGGGCGGCGATGCGATCCAAGAGCTCGTTTAGGGAAGAGAGCTCCATTGGATCTAGCTGCTCAGCGAATTCCGAGCTGACGTGAAGATTGCTTTCAATGACCCAAGAGGTCATCGTCGGCGCAGCAGCCGAACAGGCGGTCATAAGAAAACCACCTAGCCGGAGAGTTTGGCCGACAGCCAAAGCTCCCTTAGCAACGGTGTCGTCTTTAAAGATGGGATGAGACATCCTTCCTGATGGCGACGGCACAGAGGAACTCTCAATGAAAGCACCAATGTCGGTGTCAAAACCGGCGGATCTCGGGTAGGGGGTCCCGAACTGTGCATCTAGGCGGATGGTAACAGGAGGTAGGGGACACAATGTTTGACCCAGGTTCGGGCCCTCTTGATGGAGGTAAAACTCTACGTCCTGCTTGATTGATATTGATGATATGGGTAGTACAAGAGTAGATCTACCACGAGATCAAGGAGGCTAAACCCTAGAAGCTAGCCTATGGTATGATTGTATGTTGTGATTGTTCTTCGCCCTACGGACTAAAACCCTCCGGTTTATATAGACACCGGAGAGGGCTAGGGTTACACAGAGTTGGTTACAAATGGTAGGACATCTACATATCCGTATCGCCAAGCTTGCCTTCCACGCCAAGGAAAGTCCCTTCCGGACACGGGACGGAGTCTTCAATCTTGTATCTTCATAGTCCAGGAGTCCGGCCAAAGGTATAGTCTGGCTATCCGGACACCCCCTAATCCAGGACTCCCTCACTCGCTAATCAATGGGCAAGTCAATCAAAGTCCATACTTTGTTCTCATACATGGATCTCATCTCAGATTTCATGGCCTCAAGCCATTTCGCGGAATCTGGGCTCATCATCGCTTCCTCATAGTTTGTAGGCTCGTCATGGTCAAGTAACATGACCTCTAGAACAGGATTACCGTACCACTCTGGTGCGGATATCACTCTGGTTTACCTACGAGGTTCGGTAGTAACTTGATCTGAAGTTACATGATCATCATCATTAGCTTCCTCACTAGTTGGTGTAGTAGTCACAGGAATAGATTTCTGTGATGAACTACTTTCCAATAAGGGAGCAGGTACAGTTACCTCATCAAGTTCTACTTTCCTCCCACTCACTTCTTTCGAGAGAAACTCCTTCTCTAGAAAGGATCCATTCTCAGCAACGAATATCTTGCCTTCGGATCACCCAACATTTTCTTTTGGGTATCCTATGAAGACGCACTTCTCCGATTTGGGTTTGAGCTTATCAGGTTGAAACTTTTTCACATAAGCATTGCAACCTCAAACTTTAAGAAATGACAGCTTAGGTTTCTTGCCAAACCATAGTTCATACGGTGTCGTCTCAACGGATTTAGATGATGCCCTATTTAACGTGAATGTAGCTGTCTCTAATGCATAACCCCAAAACGATAGTGGTAAATCAGTAAGAGACGTCATAGATCGCACCATATCTAATAAAGCACGATAACAACGTTCGGACACACCATTACACTGTGGTGTTCCAGGTGGCGTGAGTAGTGAAACTATTTCACATTGTTTTAACTGAAGGCCAAACTCGTAACTCAAATATTTTACTTCTGCGATCATATCGTAGAAACTTTTATTTTGTTACGATGATTCTCCACTTCACTCTGAAATTCTTTGAACTTTTCAAATGTTTCAAACTTGTGTTTCATCAAGTAGATATACTCATATCTGCTCAAATCATCTGTGAAGATCAGAAGATAATGATACCTACCGCGAGCTTCAATATTCATCGGACCACATACATCAGTATGCATGATTTCCAACAAATCTGTTGCTTGCTGCATTGTTCTGGAGAACGGAGTCTTAGTCATCTTGCCCATGAGGCATGGTTCGCCAGCATCAACTGATTCATAATCAAGTGATTCCAAAAGTCCATCAGCATGGAGTTTCTTCATGCGCTTTACACCAATATGACCTAAACGGCAGTGCCACAAATAAGTTGCACTATCATTATTAACTTTGCATCTTTTGGTTTCAATATTATGAATATGTGTATCACTACGATCGAGATCCAACGAACCATTTTCATTGGGTGTGTAACCATATATGTAAACAGAACAACAATTTATTCTCTTACTTAAATGAATAACTGTATTGCAATAAACATGATCAAATCATATTCATGCTCAATGCAAACACCAAATAACACTTATTTAGGTTCAACACTAATCCCGAAAGTATAGGGAGTGTGCGATGATGATCATATCAATCTTGGAACCACTTCCAACACACATCGTCACTCCACCCTTAACTAGTCTCTGTTCATTCTGCAACTCCCATTTCGAGTTACTACTCTTAGCAACTGAACCAGTATCAAATACCTGGGGGTTGCTACGAACACTAGTAAAATACACATCAATAATCCGTATATCAAATATACCTTTGTTCACTTTGCCATCCTTCTTATCCGCCAAATACTTGGGGCAGTTCTGCTTCCAGTGACCAGTCCCTTTGCAGTAGAAGCACTTAGTCTTAGGCTTAGGACCAGACTTGGGCTTCTTCACTTGAGCAGCAACTTGCTTGCCGTTCTTCTTGAAGTTCCCCTTCTTCCCTTTGCCCTTTTCTTGGTCTTGTCTACCATCAACACTTGATATTTTTCTTGATTTCTACCTTCGTTGATTTCAGCATTACGAAGAGCTTGGGAATCGTTTCCATTATCCCTTGCATGTCATAGTTCATCATGAAGTTCTACTAACTTGGTGATGGTGACTAGAGAATTCTGTCAATCACTATCTTATCTGGAAGATTAACTCCCACTTGATTCAAGCGATTGTAGTACCCATACAATCTGAGCACATGCTCACTGCTTGAGCTATTCTCCTCCATCTTTTAGCTATAGAACTTGTTGGAGACTTCGTATCTCTCAACTTGGGTATTTTCTTGAAATATTAACTTCAACTCCTGGAACATCTCATATGGTCCATGATGTTCAAAACGTCTTTGAAGTCCCGATTCTAAGCCGTTTAAGCATGGTGCACTAAACTATCAAGTAGTCATCATATTGAGCTAGCCAAACGTTCATAACGTCTGCATCTGCTCCTGCAATAGGTCTGTCACCTAGCGGTGCATTAAGGACATAATTCTTCTGTGCAGCAATGGGGATAATCCTCAGATCACGGATCCAATCCGCATCATTGCTACTAACATCTTTCAGCTTAATTTTCTCTAGGAACATATCAAAATAAAACAGGGGAGCTAAACGCGAGCTTTTGATCTACAACATAGATATGCTAATACTACCAGGACTAAGTTCATGATAAATTTAAGTTCAATTAATCATATTACTTAAGAACTCCCACTTAGATAGACATCCCTCTAATCCTCTAAGTGATCACGTGATCCATATCAACTAAACCATGTCCGATCATCACGTGATATGGAGTAGTTTCAATGGTGAACATCACTATGTTGATCATATCTACTATATGATTCATGCTCGACCTTTCGGTCTCCGTGTTCCGAGGCCATATCTGTTATATGCTAGGCTCGTCAAGTTTAACCTGAGTATTCCGCGTGTGCAACTGTTTTGCACCCGTTGTATTTGAACGTAGAGCCTATCACACCCGATCATCACGTGGTGTCTCAGCACGAAGAACTTTCGCAATGGTGCATACTCAGGGAGAACACTTGTACCTTGATAATTAGTGAGAGATCATCTTATAAAGCTACCGTCGAACTAAGCAAAATAAGATGTATAAAAGATAAACATCACATGCAATCAAAATATGTGACATGATATGGCCATCATCATCTTGTGCCTTTGATCTCCATCTCCAAAGCATCGTCATGATCTCCATCGTCACCGGCATGACACCATGATCTCCATCATCTTGATCTATATCAATGTGTCGTCACATGGTTGTCTCGCCAACAATTGCTCTTGCAACTATTGCTATCGCATAGTGATAAAGTAAAGCAATTATTTGGCGCTTGCATCTTATGCAGTAGAGAGATAACCATAAGGCTTTTGCCAGTTGCCGATAACTTCAACAAAACATGATCGTCTCATACAACAACTTATATCTCATCACGTCTTGACCATATCACATCACAACATGCCCTGCAAAAACAAGTTAGACGTCCTCTACTTTGTTGTTGCAAGTTTTACGTGGCTGCTACGGGCTGAGCAAGAACCGTTCTTACCTACGCATCAAAACCACAATGATAGTTTGTCAAGTTAGTGCTGTTTTAACCTTCTCAAGGACCGGGCGTAGCCACACTCGGTTTAACTAAAGTTGGAGAAACTGACACCCGCTAGTCACCTGTGTGCATAGCATGGCGATAAAACCAGTCTTGCGTAAGCGTATGCGTAATGTCGGTCTGGGCCGCTTCATCCAACAATACCGCCGAACCAAAGTATGACATGCTGGTAAGCAGTATGACTTATATCGCCCACAACTCACTTGTGTTCTACTCGTGCATATTACATCAACGCATAAAACCTGGCTCGGATGCCACTGTTGGGGAACGTATTAATTTCAAAAAAATTCCTACGCACATGCAAGATCATGGTGACGCATAGCAACGAGAGGGGAGAGTGCTGTCTACGTACCCTCGTAGACCGGCAACGGAAGCATTGACACAACGTAGAGGAAGTAGTCGTATGTCTTCCCGATCCGACCGATCCAAGTACCAAACGTATGGCACCTCCGAGTTCTGCACACGTTCAACTCGCTAACGTCTCTCGAGCTCCGATCCAGCCGAGTGTTGAGGGAGAGTTTCGTCAACACGACGGCGTGATGACGGTGATGATGTTCTACCGATGCAGGGCTTCGCCTAAGCACCGGTACGATATGACCGAGGTGGAATATGGTGGAAGGGGGCACCGCACACGGCTAAGGAACGATCACGAAGATCAACTTGTGTGTCATGGGGTGCCCCCCTGCCCCTGTATATAAAGGAGCAAGGGGGAAGGCGGCCGGCCTAGGAGGAGGGCGCGCCAAGGGGGGAGTCCTACTCCCGGTGGAAAGAGGAGGAGAGGGAGAAGGAAAAGGGGGTTGCACCCCTTGTCCAATTCGGACCAGAGGGGGGCGCCGACCTCCTTCCTTTTGGCCTATCTCCTCTATTCCTGTATGGCCCAATAAGGCCCATATACTCCCCGGCAAATTCCCATAACTCTCCGGTACTCTGAAAAATATCCGAATCACTCGGAACCTTTCCGAAGTCCGAATATAGTCGTCCAAAATATCGATCTTTACGTCTCGACCATTTCAAGACTCCTCGTCATGTCCCCGATCTCACCCGGGACTCCGAACTCCTTAGGTACATCAAAACATATAAACTCATAATATAACTGTCATCGTAGCGTTAAGCGTGCGGACCCTACGGGTTTCGAGAACTATGTAGACATGACCGAGACACGTCTCCGGTCAATAACCAATAGCGGAACCTGGATGCTCATATTGGCTCCTACATATTCTACGAAGATCTTTATCGGTCAGACCGCATAACAACATACGTTGTTCCCTTTGTCATCGGTATGTTACTTGCCCGAGATTCGATCGTCGGCATCTCAATACCTAGTTCAATCTCGTTACCGGCAAGTCTCTTTACTCGTTCCGTAATACATCATCTCGCAACTAACTCATTAGTTGCAATGCTTGCAAGGCTTAGGTGATGTGCATTACCGAGAGGGCCTAGAGATACCTCTCCGACAATAGAAGTGACAAATCCTAATCTCGAAATACGCCAACCCAACAAGTACCTTCGGAGACACCTGTAGAGCACCTTTATAATCACCCAGTTACGTTGTGACGTTTGGTAGCACACAAAGTGTTCCTCCGGTAAACGGGAGTTGCATAATCTCATAGTCATAGGAACATGTATAAGTCATGAAGAAAGCAATAGCAACAAACTAAACGATCAAGTGCTAAGCTAACGGAATGGGTCAAGTCAATCACATCATTCTCCTAATGATGTGATCCCGTTAATCAAATGACAACTCATGCCTATGGTTAGGAAACATAACCATCTTTGATCAACGAGCTAGTCAAGTAGAGGCATACTAGTGACACTCTGTTTGTCTATGTATTCACACATGTATTATGCTTCCGGTTAATACAATTCTAGCATGAATAATAAACATTCATCATGATATAAGGAAATAAATAATAACTTTATTATTGCCTCTAGGGCATATTTCCTTCAATAAGTACCTCCTTACCACCTGCAGATAGGGCCTTTTCCATCCAACCCTGCACATGCTTCCAAATCCTATCATTCAGATATTTAAAGGACCCTTCCTTGCCTCTCCCCACATCAGCAGGCAGACCAAGATATCGATCGGATAGCTGCTCATCCTGAACTTGCAAGGATTCTTTGATTACTTGTATCAGAGACTCAGCACAACCTTTACTAAAGAAGATTGAGGACTTCTCCTTATTTATGTGCTGGCCAGAAGCGTCGCAGTAAAGTTGCAAGAGAGCATCAACTTTGGCTGCCATCTCAGGCGTAGCATTGAAAAATAAGAGACTATCATCTGCAAAAAGTAAATGGTTTACCTCAGGAGCTCCTGTTGCCACCGTAATACCACGGACACTCTCAGTTAGGTTAGAAGATTTCAATAAACAGGATAATCCCTCCGCCGCTAGTAGAAAGAGGTAGGGGGATATCGGATCACCTTGCATGAGGCCTCGCGAAGGTGTGAACTCCTCCTGCTTCCCTCCGTTGAAAATAACAGAGAAGGATACTGATGTAACACACCTCATTACAATCTCAGTGAAACGTGGACTGATCCCAAGTTTTAGCATGACCTTCTCCAGATAATTCCATTCAATTCTATCATAAGCTTTCATCATGTGAAGTTTCAATGCGCAGAATCTATTACTTTTTAACTTCCTTGTTTTCATGTAGTGCAAGCACTCATAGGCTAAGATAAAGTTGTCAGTAATAAGGCGTCCTGGCACAAATGTTGACTGCTCCTCAGAGATGATGTCGGGGAGAATAAGCTTGAGCCGGTTAGCCAAAACCTTGGATGCGATCTTGAAGATCACATTGCAGAGGCTAATCGGTCGAAATTGTCCTAAATTTTTTGGACTTGCAATCTTAGGAATTAAAACTATGAACGTTTTGTTGATCTCCTCCAGGGAATCTTCTCCTTTAAGAACTCGCAACACCATATTAGTTACCTCGTCACCGCATAGATCCCAATGCCGCTGGAAAAAGTGTGCAGGGAAGCCGTCCGGTCCTGGTGCTTTTGTCGGGAACATCTGAAACAATGCAGTTTTTACCTCTGATTTCGTGTACTGAGCATCCAGAGAGTTGTTCATGGCCTCATCAACTCGTGGTGGTATATGGGATAAAACCTCTTCAATGCCCATTGTGTTTTCGGATGCATACAAATTTCCATAGAAACTGGATGCCATATTCGCCATCTCTTGCTCATCCGTGCAAACTGTTCCATCAACTCGCTGAAGTTCGGAGATGCATTTACGCACTTTGAGGGCACTCGCCTTTTGGTGAAAAAACTTTGTGTTATTGTCCCCTTCGGCTAGCCACTGGACCCTAGCTCTTTGGCGCCACATGATTTCTTCTCGGAGGCAGAGTTCAACCATTCGAGCTTCAATGCTTTCCTCCTCCGCCGCAGGACCTACACGATCCTGAAGTGCGTGCATCTCGCCCAGCCGAAGGCGCAGGGAGCGCAGTTCCGCACGGACTGCACCAAACTTGTTCCGGCCCCATCTTTGTAGCGCACCGACAACGCTGGCAAGTTTTGCAGATAGTCCCGATACAGTTTGGGCCCTGCCCGCATCGTTCCACGCCTCAGCGAAGATATCTCCAAAGCTAGGTTCCCTTTCCCACATGCACTCGTATCTGAATTGTTTTTGCTTGGCCCGAACATTTGTCGCTACCAGCTCCATCTCTAACAATATGGGACAGTGATCGGATTTTGCCGCGGTTAAGTGTTCAAGAGAAGCGAAAGGAAAGAGCGCCGACCAGCAGGCCGATCCCAAGGCTCGATCCAAACGTACTCGACAAAAGTGACCACCAGCCACCTTCTTCTCCCATGTCCAGTCCAAGCCACGATAGCCCAAATCGACAAGTCCACAAACATCAACGGCCTCTCTGAAAGCCTCTATCTGAGCACTATCACGGGCATTGGGACCATGTTGCTCCTCAGGTCTCAGTATCTCGTTGAAGTCACCAATACATAACCAGGGGAGGGTGCTCTCCCCTCTCAATCTCATCATTGCATTCCAAGTTTTATAACGGAGACTCCTCGTTGCTTCTCCATAGAAACAAGATAAACGCCACTGCTCTTTCCCCTGTTCTTGCACCCATGCATCCACATGATACTCTGAAAAGTTTTTTATTGCAACATCCACCAAATTCTTCCAAAAGATACGAAGACCACCACTCCTACCATTGCTACCAACACCAAAACTGAAATCAAACCCTAACGAAAAGCGAAGACCTTCACCAAATCTGAGTTTCGACTAAACAAAGAATAGAAGGCGAACTAAGCTCCACAAGATCGCGGAGTTCTCGAACTACGCGGGATCGCCTATCCCACGACAATTCCAACTTAGGATTTTCATTGGGCCTGGCGGTGCTCCGAGCTGGAGCCCGCCAATAATGCCATCTTCTCCTTATCGTTCTTCAAAGGTGACCCTGCCTTCTTCGCTTTCTTTGCGTCCCGGGGAGAGACGTAGGGTAGAGGCAGCGGTGGGACGTCCCGAGCAGCCCCGACGGCCATGCCGCTCCCACTGGTTCGCTCCAAGCCGTCAACAGCAGGTGGATTGACCACCTTCTCCAAACTAAGTACAGGGTTAAGATTCGTGCGTGCTGTAGGTGTATCGTGGGCCTCATTCTCCCTCAGCCCCTGCTTCAAAGGACTTGTAACTTCTCTGTCTTCCATTCCCGTCTCTAGTCCGACCTCTTCGAATGAACGCTTGCGTGGAGGTGTTCTCTGGCGATAGGTCGAACCTCTGCCTGCTCTTCCTCTTCCCCGCCCTCCGGTGCGACCCCCCCGTGAGGCTCGGTCACTCTGCTGTTCCGGAGCTGTATCTCTCCTCTGAGCAAGCATCCAGCTTCCCCATTGCTTGTCCTTCTCTCCCCAGACCCCATCACCACATTCCTCATGATTGTGGCCCATGAACCCACAAACTTTACAGAAGTAGGGGATTTTCTCGTACTTAACAAGGAGGCGGCGTCTTCCTTTGCCCTCTACATTCAGAGGCGTCACCCTTGTGAGGGGCTTATTCACCAGCACTCTTGCACGAACCCTAACATAACCCCCCTCATAAAAGAGGCGAGGGGCAAGTTGGATTTCCTTTACTCGACCAATGCGGCGAGCTAGCTGATCCACCACTTCTGCTTTCCGATACAATTCTGGGATATTGTGGATCTAAGCCCAAACATATAAGCCATCAAACTCGAAAGTTGTTGGATCCTTCTTGCCATCATAGTCTTCAATCAGCATGCCCATACCCCTGAACAGCCATGGGCCTCCATGCACCACCTTCTTCCAATCCCCTAAGCAAAATATCTGAAAAATAAAGAGGTTCTCCCCCGCTTCCCTGTACTTTGGTACATGAGCTAATCCCCAGACCGACTTCAGAGTCTCGAACATCGCCGAAGAGCTGAAGATGCGTGTAGTATTGACCTTCCCAATCGCCAGCCATCTTGCATCTGCTTCAAACTTCTTCACCTCCTCTGCCCCAACAACCACATCGTCTAGCTCGTCGTCCTGGAGGTCCATGTGTTGCAGCATCTCATCCAGGTTCTCCCCCATCCAACCCGTCAAAGAAGATCCTGCCGGTGTCGCCATCTGGGGTTTCACCCGCAGCAGCCGAGAAACCACCTGAGAGACGCTGATCCGTCTTTCTGCCTCAAGCCGGAGAGGAGAGACGTCAGCGACGGGATCAGCCGGCGGTAGAAGGAAGATAAATCTAGGCGGCGATGAGATCACCGCCAGAGACGAAAACCCTAAGCGAGAGGGTAGGTTAGTTAAAGCCAGCGCTAGTACTCCTCAACTATGCCTGCTGAATAAGTATGGTTCAGGATTTAACTTTCTCTTGTATTCTCCTCTTGGCCGGCCCATCTAGCTTTTTCCTCCTAGCTCCGCCACTGATTCCTATCGAACGTTTTCGTTTGCACTAGAGGATTCCTCATAGCGAACTACTTGTTCGCTTCGGGGAAATATCTGGTACTCCCGTGCGAGCACGCATGTTGGATCTCAGATCCAAGGGCTCCCGTGAGATGATGAACAGTTTTGCAAAAAAGTCCTCGAGAAGTCAAAAAATGCACACAAGTACAGTAGCTACAACAGCTCCTTAAATGTCGTTGGATCTCAGATCCAACGACCCGAAAGCCCGCATCACGCGAGCACCGTTGGCCCGGTATCACACGATACTCTCCACATTCTCTCCTGCCCCTCCCAGATCGAACGTCAAATATGAATTGGAGTCCTTTCATTGTGGTGGTACTTTCTTCCGCAAAAGATCTCTACCTAGAAATTTAAGTTGCAGCAGGTGATACCAGAAATTATTACCATTTTACTAAAATATAAAAATATGTGTTCCTATCTACGTCTAGTTATAAACTTAGCAATATGTTGCGAATCAACCTGTGATTGGATGGTTAGGGGGACGACAGTATCCCTGGCCCACCAGAGTTCAAGTTACAGAGATTTTTTTCCGAGACTTGACGCTGGTGCTCGCATTTTCATGGATTTATTTTAGCCCTTCCGACGATGTGTGTTCAGTGGAAGGAGGCGTCTGTGGCGACTCTGTCAATCTCAGAATAATGTGCGGGCTCGATCTTTCAAAATTATAAGCGTCTTCGTCTATACTGCGTTCAAAGAAAGAAGTTAGAAATATGTTTTTTCTTTTCTTTTCAACAGACATCGCAATCACGTGAAACCCCTAATATCTTATGCTCCATCCGTCTCTATCGAAAGAAGGATAAACTGGTCAATTGGCCAACAACGTCAACGAAGGAAAGAAAACCATCTAAAAGCAGATTCCATACCACCACGTCACTTTGTAGGATTCCTTTCTTGTGTCGCTGAAAATTACACGACGGCCAAGTTTGATTACAAAAAACCAAGAATTAATCCTCCTCATAAAATGGAAACCACCCAAGAACTCGACGAGACTTTGGGTTCCTTTTTGCAAAATTAGTCCAAAAATTTCAGTGAAAATTTTGAACTAATTCGATTTGGGCTCAAGGCAACGAGAATGTTGGCGTGGCAACCGAGGCCTCAATGTCCGGAGGAAAGAAAGGAAAACACAAAGCCAAAGCCAATCCAGTCAGACGGATTAATTAGCAGATGATGATGATTATCGGGTGATTAACTAATCAGCATAATTATTTCCCCTTTATAATTAAGAAGCAGTACTACATACAGCTCCGCCGCCCTTCTCTTCCCCCTTCCTCTCGCATCCCACCTATTTCCACCGCCACCACCACCACCGCGCCACCGCCGGCCGCCTCCAGGGACAGCGAGCGAGAGGGGAGGGAGGGGCCTCGCCGGAGAAGATGGTGGACGTGTCGCGCGTGCAGAAGGAGCTGACGGAGTGCAACCGGGACTCGGACATCTCCGGCGTCTCCATCGCGCTCCACGACGGCGGCTCCAGCATCACCCACCTCACCGGAACCATCGCCGGGCCCCGCGACAGCCCCTACGAGGGCGGCACCTTCCGCATCGACATCCGCCTGCCAGGTCTCGCCATCTCCCCCTCTCCCTCCTCTCCGTGTACGCCTGGCCTGGGGGATCCCGCCTCCGGCCCGCGATTCCGCTCCGGGATTCTGCTAGATTGGGATGCTGCGCGGCGCGATTCGTGCGGATCAGGCTAGGGTTTTGTGCGCGCCCTCCCTCGATCGATCTTCCAGATTAGGATCTGTTTGGGCAGGCGTCCGTGACCGCGGTAGCTCTTCCGGATTGTTTGCGCCGACAGATTTGCATCTTCAGGTTAGATGTATACATGCGATTCAGGTTGTGTTTTTGTAATGTGAAGAGATTGTGGCGTTGAGCAGCACCATGTAAACATCCCGGATCGTAGGCCACGGATTGCTAGCCGAACACCATGCTGTTGGACCAAAAAGAATCATCTGTGTCCATTTTCTCATAAAAAACTGATCTTTGTTGCTTGTTACAGAACTGTACATCACTATAAGGGCAAATTTTATAATTTGCCACCCCTTACCTCCCCCTTTCATA
>NC_041384.1:682569531-682571473 GCF_002162155.2 Triticum dicoccoides | reverse complement strand
ACAGGTGGGGCCCGGGCCCGGGCCCGCCCGTCATTGAGACAATGGGTGGCAAATTGTGGAAGGGGGAAGTAAGGGGTGGCAAATCATCAAATCGCCCCACTATAAGCTACTCCCTCCGTTCTAAAATAGATGACTCAACTTTGTACTAACTTTGTACAAAGTTGAGCCATCTACTCCCTTCGTTCCTAAATACTTGTCTTTCTAGGCATTTCAACAAGTGACTACATACGGAGCAAAATGAGTGAATCTACACTCTAAAATATGTCTACATACATCCGTATGTAGTAGCCATTTGAAATGTCTAGAAAGACAAATATTTAGGAACGGAGGGAGTATTTCGGAACGGAGGGAGTAATAACCAGCAGCCAAAGCAGGAGCTGTGGAAAATGCTGCTATTGTCTAACTGACTGCCCTGTGGTCTTTGATTGGCAGGTGGCTACCCCTTTGAGCCTCCTAAGATGCAGTTCATCACCAAAGTATGGTACGCAAGCTATCCTTCTCCCTGTGATTTGTTTGTATTCCCCTCCTTTTGTATGCCTTGGTGAAGGAGGATCTGAATGTTCCTTGTCTGTATGAATGCATTACTCTGAGCCAACAATTGCAAATATTTGATATGGTTTTCCAAGTTCTTATATTTGTTGCTGTTTAACCAAATATGGTCATTACCAGTAGGACATTGTTAATCAAATTAATGCAACAAGCAGAAAATCTGCTGTTTCAATGTTGGCATAGTCTTAAGGTATTGTTATGAATTTACTCTTCAAATGGGGGCGAGTCTCCCAATCTTCAAATATATGTGATATCTATCCAATGTTCTTGTATTTGCAATGAGTCAACTGCTGCTTCCTGACTGGCAAGTACAAGTCACTCTATCTACAACTCTGATTTGTGCTCAACCTATGTTGAAGGCACCCGAATATTAGCAGCCAAAATGGAGCAATTTGCTTGGACATACTGAAAGATCAGTGGAGCCCAGCCCTTACCTTGAAGACAGCATTGCTATCCCTTCAAGCTCTTCTTTCTGCTCCTGCCCCTGATGATCCTCAGGATGCTGTTGTTGCACAACAGGTCTAACTCAATCTTTACTTTTTATAGTTCCATGTTTTTAACACACAACTTATGCCCGGGGGCTACTGTGCATTGGAGAGAAAACAAACTGAGATTTTCTATTCCTCGGGCGATCTTCTAACCATTGAGTCATTGACTCAGGCATTTCTTTCTCCAGGAGTTCAGTTGTGTTCTTGTTATTGTTCCTATGTTTTGCCTGGGCTACTGAGCATTTAACACCCCTATTCCTGTGGCAATTTTGGTTGTCCGTACATGTCAATCAATACACAGCCGTGGTCACCATTGTGGTTGGGTTTTAAGGTTTATGGGCATTTAATACCGGCTATGCTGCGTGCTCTATGTATACTTGGTGCTAGATGACACGGTATGGTGTACGGTAGTTCTGGTTAGTTAGCAATCTTTTCAGCACTCAGCGCTTTCTACTCTGTGTATGTCATGTAATTGATAGTACACTTAAAGTTTAGAATATGTCTTCCAATCAGCTCTTCAGTAAGATGCAATGTTTTACCAGATTGTTTACTAACCTAACCAGGTCGGTAATGCCATCCAGTGCTAATAAAAGAATTCCACATGGTGTCCTTAGCGAGTAAAAGTTAAGATTGGTTGGGCATATAAGCAACAAACTCAGCTGGGTGCTTTATTTTTTAGTGTACCGTGTTTGCTGGATGAGAGAAGTCCACATTACAACCCTGAACTCGGTTTAAGAATCAACCCTAAATTACAAAACTGGTCGAAACACACCCTGAACTAACGACCAGGTTCAGGAATCAACCCTGCACTCGGTTTTGACCACACCTGAGGCGGTTTTGACCGAGTTGACTGTTGACTTGGCAGTGCCATGTCAGCAAGTAGGGCGGCACTCTCTCTCTCTCTC
>NC_041384.1:682555678-682569313 GCF_002162155.2 Triticum dicoccoides | reverse complement strand
TGTCCTCACTCGGTCCGACGGCGGTGACGCATCTCCACCGCGTCTACGAGCTTGAGCTTGAACAGTCGCCGGAGCCAGCACCTCCCCTGCTTGCAGCTGACGTGGATCCGGTAGCCACCATCGTCCCCGCGTGCCGCCGGCGTGGGCCCGGTCACCACTGTCGTGTCCATCATGCTGCCCGAGAAGCTCTGTTGCTGCTACTGTCCAAAGCATGTCACGGACACGCAGTCGGCTGCCCCTCCCATCAATTCCAACCGTGGGTGTCGGGCCGAAGCAAAGAAGAGGCACGTGCCGGTGGTGTAGTGCCGCAGCGCGGCGTGGGATCAACAGCAGCAGCAAGCCGTGGCGTTGTCCAGATGCGGGAGAGTAGCGGCAGCAGGCAGCACCGTCAGGCTAGATGCGGGAGACCAGCTCTCGCTTCCTCCGTGCTGCCCCGATTCCCGCCGTGATTTCGTGGGAGCCGAGGAAGACGAGTTCGCAGATGCCTACTGGTCCTTCTTCGCTGTGCTGCTCGTGCTCCGCCAGCATGCCGCCATGACAACGCCAAGCTCGCCTCCGGTGCCCGCGTCCATGCCCATGCAAGCGGAGCGGGGCAGAGGAGAAGAGCTTACCGCGTCACTACGATCCAAGAGTCCGGCAAACGAGTCTTGGTTGTCAAGGGCGGCGTCGGGCGCATGGACAGGAGACAGCTTGGGCTCGGGCGCGTGGACATGAGAGGATGTGATGGGGAGGGGTTCAGGCTCGAGGTGCGGTGCGGCGGTGGACGGGTCAGGGGCGGCCGTGGCTCTGTGGGGATAAACTCGGGCACAAGGGAAAGAGAGAGACACGAGCCAGCTGCTTTCCCTAACTCAACGACTCATCTCACCTTGCTGACGTGGCACTGCCCAGACACCGGTCGATGCGATCAAAGTGCTTCATCTGGTAAAAAATTGAGTGCAGGGTTGATTTCTGAACCTGGTGGTTAGTTCAGGGTTTGTTTTTGATTGGTTTTGTAGTTTAGTGTTGATTCTTAAACCAAGTGGCGCAAGTTCAGGGTTGTAATTGGACCTCTCTCTTTACTGGATAAGTACTTGTTTAGTCAGTCTAGGCAGGTTCATAGTCTAGAAGTGACCATATTACTTGGTTAGTCGGTCTAGGCAGGTCCACAATTAGCTATGCTCCATGGCTGGCCTAAGACCTGAGTGGGCCCTTTCTGTTGTTTGGTACTGTCATTCAACTGATACAGTGCACAAGCATAATAAGGCCTGACGTTTCGCTATGATAGGTTTTCATGAACAGAGCAGACCTGGAAATGCTTATGGATTTCGAGACAGTGGTCTTGAATGTCAGGTTATCAGACTCGCTGTTGCATTCCACTAATTATTTTTCTTTGCATTTATGTTTGCAGTATCTGCGTGACAAGGCCACATTTGTCAGTACTGCTCGCTATTGGACCGAGGCATTTGCAAAGAGTGACTCCACCGGCATGGAAGAAAAGGTACGGTTATCCAGCTGTATATCATGTACTGGAGAGCTATCTATTTGGATGAACCTTAGCAATATCCTGTCTGTGCGAGTGCAGGTGCAGAAGCTGGTCGAGATGGGCTTCCCCGAGGATATGGTGAGAAGCGCCCTGATGAGTGTGAACGGCGACGAGAACATGGCTCTCGAGAAGCTCTGCTCTGGCTGAAGGCCCTATGTGGCCTATAAGAAGTGTAAATTGCTTGCCCATTCATTACGGAACAACGATCCTAGCTAATGCTCCTGTTATGCCATTCCGGTTTGGCCTATAGGAGCGATATATATATATATATATATAGTGGACTGAACCATGGGACTGAACTGAAGAGTGCCTATCATAACTAGACAGATTGTCTACCTTATCTTCTCATTCTCACGGTTCCTCCCCTGTCAACCATGACCCTGAATTAGTAGCAGGGTCATGTCGGATTTCGCCCCATTTGCGTCTGATTCAAAGCGTCTGTTTGGCAAATAACCTGATGATACCAAAATGATGCCTCGGTTGGCTGCCCGTTAACTAGATTGCACGGCAATGATTGAGCCATCATTATCATCGACACTTGCGTGACCTCCATCCGCTTTGTCTGCGATAACAACAGGGGAGGTAGCACCTGCAAATCCATCGTGTTCCTGCACCAAGAAACAAGGAGCTCTCTGGTCAAATGCATCGCACGCTCAGCTTTCTACGTACTCCTGGCGCCAAGAACCGTTCAATACACGCAAAAAAAATTCGTCAGTCACCTAGCTGTCGGCTCAAAAACTGAAAACCTAAATAATCGGCCACCTCACCGCTGGTGGTATATCCACAGCTCATCGCCCCCTTTCTACCTGAAAACAGACGAGAGTTTCTTCACAGCAACGAACGATTGACACCTGCTGAGAAGACAACGATAATATCTGCCTCGAGGTTATCCGTCGGTGAGTGCGGGACGCCTAACAGCAACCACACGCGAACGGCCGATTGGAACGGGCAAAAGGAAAAGGGATGGAGCACTAGCGAAGTAGCAGTCACGCACCACCTTCGCTTCATTCACACCTGCGCCATGCCAGGCCAAGCCGTGTTGAACAGCTTTGGTGGTACGGTGCTGGTGCTGGTACGATCGAGCGTCCAGCCCAACTCCCGTCCTCGTCAGGGTTTTTAAGACCGTCTCTCCCGTGTTTGACCCCCGAAGCCGAAAGCAGGGCCATCAACGGGCCTTGATTTTTGTTTGTTTTGTTTGCATGGGAAAGTCGCCGGACTCACCTGCTCCCGACCAAAAAGTCTGCCGAATTCCGTTGTTGTTGGGAAAAAGCAGGTCGATTTTGGTGACCGTCGCAGATTCCTTATGGTAAGTTCATAGCAAAGTTTTTTGTTTCTTTACGGGAAAGTTCATAGCAAAGTTGGAGTTAGTGGTGATTAAGATCCGCTCCCTCGCTATTCGACGGCCGCCTGAAATGATTCGGGTGCCAGTCAAATCTTCACGCGAAACCTGCCCTGAGGGTGGTCGCGGCATCGCCGGCGAGGCCGAGCCAGGACCTGGCCGGAGAGGGATGGGGGATGGCAAAGTGACCCGAATTTTTTTTTATCCAGTCACCTGACATATAGTCGCTCCCTCAGTTTTGTTCGTTGGTCCAACAAGTAGTCTCTTTGCGAACCAACATGTGGTTGGATGGTTAGAGGGACAGTGGTATCCCCAGTCCACCAGGGTCAAGTCCTGGTGCTCGCATTATTTCTGGACTTATTTCAGGATTTCCGGCGATGCGCTTTCAGTGGAAGAAGACGTTCCCATTGACGACGAGACGCCTACAATGACTTCGTAAATCTCAAGATGATAAGCCGGCTCAGTCTCTCAAAGATGCTCATAGGGGTAGGGTGTGCGTGTGTGCGTTCATAGAGATAAGTGTATGCACGTATGTATGAGCGCTTGCGGCTGTACTGTGTTAAAAAAACAAGTTGTCTCTTGAGTCGAGATAATCGATATGAAATACAACGGCATACAAATATGACCGTATATGGTTAGGTTCTTTGTGGTCAAACCAACCCATCAGAGTTCAAGTCTTAGACTTGCCATTGATGGTCGCATTTTTTTGGATTTATTTCAGGCCCTTTGATGATGTCGGTTTAGTGAGAGTAGACGTTCTCGTCGACTACGAAGACGTCTGTGGTGACTTTGTCAATTTTAAGAGTATGCGCTGGCTCAGTCTCTTGAAGGTGCTCATAGGATAGAGTGTACGTGCGTTTATAGGGGTAAGTGCATGTGCATGTATATGAGCGTGTGCGTCTATACTGTGTTGAAAGAAAGTATGACCATATAAAATTTCCAAATACGCGGCCATATACCACCCTAGAGGTGCACTTCCTCTCCTCTCCCTTTCATGCGAGTAGAGTTCATTTCAACCCGAGGTCATGCTTTTGCAGATGGCCTAAACCCTAACGCATGGATGCCATCGGGATGTCCACAGCCTACCTAGAAATAGTGATCGATGCATGAATAGCTAGCCTAGCAAGATAGTGATCCATGAATTGCTCGTTGCCATGATGAAGGTGACATCCACCTAGCTCGATCATTTGGCTGGCATCAACCATATTTTGGTGTCCCGGTGAAGCGAGACTTTTGGTGGTGTAGTCGTTGCCGTTGCCATTACCGTATGCACTCGTGTAGGGCCGTGCTAGCTTTTAGCCAGGCATTTCCATGGTGGTTGGTTAGGCCGCGGTCCTGTACATATATGGATCGATCAATGGCATCACTCTAGTCAAAACCTTACGTGTATTGGTACGTGTATGACTAGTTTTCCAGAGGGCAGTTGGCCTTGCCACGACCCGTGATGAAGCTACCTAGCTTTATCTATTTTTGGCGGGGGCAAATGGTAACTTTATCACCCCTGGCCTCTACGCCAACTACAGATGCAAGCAAACTATTACAAAGACAAACGAAAAGGCGGCAAAATGTTTTAACAGCTACAACAAATTGATTATTACATATGAAATAAAAAGAAATCATGCATGCAGGTGTCTGCACCTAATGGCGGCGCGAGAGGCTGCATAGGATTTTGCTAAAACAACATATATGTACTTGAAATCATCCAAAAAATTATATAAATACATTTATATTTGACATCACAGTTGTAAATTGATATCACAACTTTAAACTCTTGGCTTTGCCACTGTCTTCATCGAAGGTGTTTGGTTGCCATCCTCAACAGTGGCAGCGCCAGGCCCTGGGCCTTGGCCCAGAAATCCTTCGCTAATAAGGACGGCCTATGCATGGTCCATTCATGGCTCCGCCTCTGATCCTCGATGCAGAACCAGCTGCCTAGAGGCCACCACATGCCGGATCCGAACAAAAACTCAAGAAGAAACTATGTCAATCGATCGGTTCGACCCGCACACTCAGCCAGTGACAAATGTAGAATTTCATCATAGGGGTGGCAAGCTTAACACTTTTGCATTTGAGCACTTCTATTACACACATGTTAGCCTGCCTAATTAGACATAGTAAAACAAAATTTGCATGTTGGGAGGGGGTGCCATGGCAACCATGGCATCCTCACCAGATCTGCACGTACTATCAACTTGTGTCCTAACTATTGAGGAGAAGTGAAATTGTATCGCATGTCAAAGAGGAAGGAGCTGATACCACGGTAATCACTCGGAGTAATGCTACACATATGGGATGGTTTCGACGGATTCAACAGACCGTGATTAGGTGGAGGTTTTTGATTGGAGATTAATTAACGTTGTTGATCCCGTGATGTTGAACGTGACATATCTTGTGTTGCTATTCCTATCTTCTCTAGCCTTGTATAGCTGACTTCTAGAGATATGATAGGATTAGTTTCCTTGTCACGCAAGACATCCTGTGTATATATTGTAACCTGCTCCATGGAATACAATGAGTTGCATCCTACACCTTTCTACATGGTATTAGTTTACCCTACGATTCTCATCGCTTCCGCCCTGCGCCGCCGCTGCCGCATCTCCCTGTAATCGCCACCGCGCCTCCTCAACCCTAGGCCGCCGCCGCATCTCCCGCAGCCGCCGCCACCGCAACTCACCCAACCCCGCCGCTGCCGCTCCTCTCCCATAGCAGCCGTCGCACCCCTCCCAAACCCTAACCCGCCGCTGCCCCTCCTCGCAGCCGCCACCCTCCCTTCCCCTCCCACGCAGCCGCCGTCTTTCGCCGCTGCCATCTTCTCCCTCCACCACCTCCCAAAACCCTAACCGCGCCACGCTCCTCCCCCACCATGTCTCGCTCCAAGGCCGACCCCTCCGATGCCGGCTCCTTTGTCGATGCCATGTTTACCTCAGATCGTCTCAATGAGCTCCACATCAAGGATCATGTGCCCGTCATCCTCGACCTCGACTCACCGTCCTACAACACATGGTGCACCTACTTCTCGCTTTTGTTCCGCTCCTACCGTCTCATCGAGCACGTTGATGGGAGCGTCGACTTCCACGACATGAAGGACGACGATGAGTGGCTTACTGTGGACGCCTGCATCGTCAAGTGGCTCTTCCTCACCATCTCTCCAGGCCTCTTCAACATGGTGAACTCCCGTGACCCCTCGGCATACGCCATGTGGACACGGCTGTGCGATCTCTGCCTCGACAATCAGCTCCAACGCCGTGTCTTCCTCCAAGGGGAATTCTTCATTATGCAACAAAACGATCTTTCGATCGATGAGTACTGCACGCGGCTAAAGGTTCTCGCCGACAAGCTACGCGATGTCGGCATGAACATTGACGACTCCATCCTCCTCACCAACCTCCTCCGGGGCCTCCACCCCGACCTCAGCCAGTCTGCCGCCAACCTCTCCCTCGTCACGCCAACGTACGTGAAGGCGGTCACGTACCTTCGTATGGAGGAGAAGCGCCTCCGCCACTCCGCCCGGCAGGCGACCCACGCTGCTCTTCACGTTGGCCTCGCCGCCGGCCACGGTGCTTCCCCAACTCTGCCGGGGCCGCGCACGCCTGCTCCTGCCCCGCCACCCGCGCCTGCATCCTCTGGTGGCCGCAAGCAGAATGGTCACGGGGGCCGGGACCGCAACTCCAACACGACGCCGCGCCTTCCCGCGCCCGCGGCGGCTGCTCCTCCTCCTTGGCTCTCGGGGTATAACCCATGTACGGGTGTCGTGCATGCCTACTCCATGCCTGTTCCCCGCCCACCGGCTCCGGGTATTCTCGGACCACGGTCGACTCCTCCTCAAGCGCTGCTGACCACGCCAGTTCCCACATCGTACGACACCGCTGCGGCCTACGGTGGTCCCTCGATGTACGGCGGCCTTCCGGGCTATGGTGCATATGGCGGCGCCCCTCCGGTATATGACCCGGCGCTCCTCTCCGCTCTCCATGCTGCACCCTCGCCGAGCACCTACAACGGAGGCGACGATTGGTACATGGACACCGGCGCTGCTGCTCACATGGCCTCTAACCCCGGTATCCTATTTCGTGCCTCCCCCTATCCCTTCTCCTCGCGCATCATGGTTGGTGATGGGAGCTCTCTTCCCATCACTCATCATGGGTCATCCTCCCTTCCGTTACCCTCTTCCTCCTTAACTCTCAATAATGTGCTCGTTTCACCATCCTTAATTAAAAACCTATGTTCTGTTCGTACTCTCACTCATGAAAATCATGTCACTGTTGAGTTTGACGCTCTCGGTTTTTCTGTTAAGGATGCTCGCTCCCGGAGAGTTCTGCACCGATGTGACTCCCGATGATCTCTAGCCGTGCGGTGCTTCTACACACGGCGGCCCAGTTGCACTTCATGCCGATGTTTCGCTTTGGCACGCTTGTCTTGGTCATCCCGGCGCCGACGCTCTTCATAAAATTTTGCGCACTTTTCCCTTTTCATGTAATAAATCAGCGGCTCACACTTGTCATGCTTGCCACATAGGCAAACACGTTCGCCTACCGTTTTCTTCATCTTCATCAATTGCTACTTTTCCCTTTGATGTTATTCATTGTGATGTTAGGACATCTCCAGTGCCTAGCAATTCGGGTTTATCATATTACCTTGTGATTTTAGATGATTTTTCTCACTTCACTTGGACTTTTCCGTTACGCCGAAAATCCGACGTCGCCTCCACTCTTCACTCTTTTTATGCCTATGTCAACACCCACTTTCATCGCACCATCGCTCATCTTCAAACCGATAACAGAAAAGAATTTGATAACCTCGCCATTCGACATCTTCTTTCCACTCATGGCACCATATTTCGCCTAACCTGTCCATACACATCACAACAAAACGGTTGTGCCAAACGTGTTCTCCGTACCCTCAATGAGAGTGTACGTGCTTTGCTCCTTCATGCACACATGCCGGCTCGCTTTTGGCCAGATGCTCTCGCCACCGCCACTCTCCTACTCAACATCCGGCCATGTAAACCATGATGGAGCTATACCCCTCATCATCTTCTGTTCGGGTCTCTCGCGTGTGTCTTTCTTGGCTATCAACCCAACACCAAAGGATTTCGCTACTTCGACCCGGTCTCTCGTCGTGTGTTCGTCTCACGTCATGTTTACTTTGATGAAGTTGTTTTTCCCTTTCAGCAGGTTTCGCCGACGGCAGCTGTCGTGGTTCTAAGTCTGACAGTAGTGTAGGGGGGTAAGTATGGAGAGGCAAGATCTTAGCTATGGAGAAGTTGTAAGAATGCAAGGTTTACGAGTTCAGGCCCTTCTCGGAGGAAGTAATAGCCCTACGTCTCGGAGCCCGGAGGCGGTCGACTGGATTATGTGAGTATGAGTTACAGAGGTGCGAACCCTTGTCTCGAAGGAGGGGGGTGGCTTATATAGAGTGCGCCAGGACCCCGGCCAGCCCATGTTACGAAGGGTTCAATGTACATTAAGGCAGGGCGTTACTGATAACGCTAGTAATAAAGTGCTATGATGACCATAAAAGCTACTTAATGACCGACCGTTAGCATCCGGAGTGACTTTAGGTCTCCTGGCCATCGAGTGGTTGGATCTTGGTCGAGTGATTGCTTCTTGGTCGAGTGTCTTCGAGTCTGTCGAGTGGAACACCTCCAAGTCGATTGAAAGGTGATTTCTTCTAGAGATGTCCTTGGGTAGGGCAGTTAGGACAGGTCCGTGACCCTACCCTAGGTACATAGCTTCATCATTAGCCCCCGAATGGATCGAGGTTTGAGTGGGGAAGGAGTTGAGGACTTCTCCGACTTGTTTTCCATGCCGTGAGCATATCTTGTTTCGAATCAACGGACCTGAGTGATGACAGCAACTTCCTTTTCAGTCGCCTCGATCCATTCTTAATTCTTCGTCGAGTGAGTTTCTTTACTTGTAAGGCTCCGAGTGACGGTGCGGAGGAGATCTTTGGTCTGACAAGTTGTTTGCTGCCCGCGGATTTCGTGGGATCCGAATTTTGGGAAGCGCGCGGGGCGGGGGAGGCCGCAGTAATTGGATGGGACAGAGCGGAGCCGCCTCGATCCCTGCGCCACCTTTTTCGCCATGTATCGCTCGTGCGGTCGTTACGGGATTTGACAGAGCCATCTGGGCCTACCTGTCAGCCACTCGGAAGCGGCCTCATAAAAGGCGTTGGACCGGAGTCTCCCGAATAGTGCACCCCATTACCTCTTCTCCTCCTCACGCCTTTCCGCTGCGCTCGCTCTCGCCCCAGCGCCACCGCACCACACGTGTCTCGCCGGCGACAATGGTGAAGGAGAAGACATCGGCTCTGGAGCGGGCAAAGAAGGCGACGGCGAGGTCGAAGGGGAAGGCGACGAGCCGGGGCGGATCTTCCTCACGGACTGGCCTGCCGAAGGGCTGGATCCAGGGCGACTGGATCCACTCAAGGATCTCCCAAGAAGACCTCGACGACCTGGCCGAGGGAGGGCTGATCCCCTACGACTCGGCACGGCTTCCGGGGAAGGAATCCGAGCCGCAACCCCGGGAGGGTGAGCGCGTTCTTCTTGCCACCCACGTCGACCATGGGTTTTCCTTGCCTCCTCACCCTTTCTTCCGAGGGTTTCTGAACTTCTTTGGGGCTCAACTCCACCATTTTACCCCCAACTCAATCGTTTATCTTGCAGCATTCATTTCCTTGTGTGAGAACTTCCTGGGTTGTCGGCCTCACTGGGGTCTTTTCAAGCATATTTTCACTTGTCGCTCCCAGACAGTGAAAAAGGCTAATCCGAGTGACGAGAGGACCCAAGTGATCCAAATGTGTGGGGGTCTTGGCATCCAGACAAGGGGGAAAAGCTCCTTTCCGGCCATGATTCTTCCCGACTTAGTTCGCGGATGGCAGTCAACCTGGTTCTACTGTAAAGACCAGTCGATGCTAGGGCAATCGACTGGCCTCCCTCCCTTTACCATGGACCGAGTGGAAAAACCCTCCCCTTTGAAGGTGCTCCCGGAGGAGAAGGCGCACGTGAAGGTGTTGGTCAACCGAGTGGTCCAGCTTATTCGTGACGGGGTCACTGGTATGGATCTCTTGGAGGTCTTCCTTCAGCGGCGCATCCAGCCTCTCCAAGCCCGAGACCATCCGATGTGGATGTATTCGGGTCTAGAAGACTCCACTCGGATCCACCCGGAGGAGGTCGACGATGACACACTGGAGAAGTGGCTGTCGAGCATTACCGGGAACAAGGACAATCCCAGAGGAGCCAGGAGAGTTCCCCCATTCGACCAGTCGCGTGCACCAGAGCAGGCCTGATTCTGAGTTTTTGCTTGTAATCTGAATTCACTCGCGCAACTGTCTGTATTGCGTCGACTGACTTTGTTCTCCCTGCTTTCTTTCAGGCCATTATTGAAATGTATTCGATGCCCAACGGGGAGCAAGAGCAAGCTCTGGAAGGCGAGGCGAGTGGTGGCGAAAGTGGCGAGTGGACTTCTAATGGTGAAGGAGATGGAGGAAGCGACGACTCAAGTGATGGGAAAGAAGTCGAGTCACCTCCTCGCATAGAGAGACGATCCAAGCTTGACCAAGAACGGCCGAGTGCCCGCGACAAGGCAACTGCCCAGGCTGGTCAGTCTTTGAAGCGTCCTCGGATCTCTTCACCAACCACGACCGAGAAGGCGCCAAAGCACCCCAAAGTTGCAGAGCCGAAGACTCGGAAGGCGCTGCCGAAGATCAAGATCGATATCCCTGTCACCTCCGCGTGAGTGCCTCTCCTTGTATTCACTCGACGCTCCGCGCTATTTGTTTTTCTTGTTTTAACTGGACGAACTTTGGAATTGTCAGTGCTGCCACTTCCGGGACCTCAGCTTACAGGGATGATGATGAGGTGATGGAGGATGCGGTCACTTCTAATCCGGGTATGATTTCTGCCATGCTATCTTTCTTCGGTCGATTCAACTGCAACGTGCATCACTGGGTGACGTGATTTTGGCAATTGAACTTTGCACAGCTCCCAACATTATTGACCTCCCTGATGATGATGAAGAGCCCGAGAGGCATTTGACGAGGAAGAATAGGCGAGCCCCTGTAAGTGAGGCGCTACAGTCGACGCCGAGGGCGGAACCAGTCGTTCAAGGCACTGGCGACGTCAATCGGGGTTATGTTACCTTCACCGATCCATTGTCGAGTGCCTTGCCTTCTTCGTCGACTGCTCGGGCCCCTGTCGACCCGCCTTCAGTTTTTTCAACCCATCATGTCCCAGAGGACGAGGTGAATGCTGCTAGGGAAGCCATACGCCAGGTGGGCATTATGATGGAGAAGATGAAGACGGTGCGGGACGCCAGCCAAGCCGCGTATGATGCCAGCTTGGCTCTCCAGAGCAACGTTCAGGTTAGTCGGCTATCTGAAGATTCTTTCCGAAAATCTTTGCATCTGTACACCCACTGGGTGCGTCGATTGAAGTTTCGGACTAGTGGGGGCACGCTGAGTGCACCCACTGGGTGTAGTCCCCGAGGCTACGGTGGACTGCTGGCAGTCGACTGTAGTCTTTGTATTTAGTCGAGTAAAAACCGAATTGGTAGTTTGTTTCTTCCGCTCGACCTGGTCGAGTGGAATCAGAACCGGTGGGGGCACGCAAAGTGCACCCACTAGGTGTAGTCCCCGAGGCTACGGTGGACTGCTGGCAGTCAACTGTAGTCTTTGTATTTAGTCGAGTAAAAACCGAACTAGTAGTTTGTTTCTTCGGCTCGACCTGGTCGAGTGGAATCAGAACCGGTGGGGGCACGCAAAGTGCACCCACTGGGTGTAGTCCCCGAGACCGCGGTCGACTGCTGGCAGTCGACTGTGGTCTGAGTTCTACTTTCTTTCCCTTTTTTTTGGACTCGACTTCAGCGGGCCGGTCGAGTGGGATCAGAACCGGTGGGGGCAACCAGTGGGGGCACGCAAAGTGCACCCACTGGGTGTAGTCCCCGAGACTATGGTGGATTGCGGGTGGTCGACCGTAGTCTTGGTACTTAATGTCTTCGTCGTTTTTTGCTGTGGAATAATTTCTCCCCTTTGATTTCAGAAATCTCATGATCTTGGAGCTCGCTTCGCTGATTTGGAAAGGCAGCAGATTCAACTGAAACTTGACTTGGAGCTGGCCAGGACAGAACTGCAGACGGTCAGAGACGGCGCCGCTGGTAAGACAAGTTTGTCGACTGGTCAGTTTTAGGCTCGAGCACCCTTCTGCTATTTCTGAATCAATCATCATTTCTTTACAAAAAAACTGATAGAAGCTTTGGCGAAAAAGGATCAGGATTTGGCTGCTGCTCAGAAGGAGGCTGACGACAGGACCGCTCTGGCCGAACAGAAGCTGGCTTCAGTCGGCCAGTTGGAAGAAGAGAATACCAGGCTGAAGACCGCTCTGAATGACTCCAACAAGGAGTGCTCGCGCTGGAAGAAGGCGAATCTTGTTCAAGGCGAGAAAATGGAAGGCATTGCTCGCAGGAGGGATGATCTGGAGAGCTATCTGAGGAGTCTTGCCAAGAAGCTGTACATCAAGCTTGAAGGTGCACATTCTGTTCCGACTGATTTTTTTGTGTCGACTCGGTGTACGAAAATTGACTTATCCTTGTGAATGCAGAGTTTTTCAGAACTTTGAAGAGGAGACTGGGCGGATCGAACCAGGTTTGGATCCAATCAACTCCCCCGTGAAAGATGAAACTGCCATGAATCTGCTCCGACTGGAATCTTGCATCAACGGTGTCGTGGACTACTTGGCGCGACTAAAGGTCGCCATGTCACGGATCGACCCGTCACTTTGGCCAGAGGCTACGCTCCAAAACGATCTTGAGTCTCTGATGACTCGACTTAACGGAATCCCTGACCGAGTGCAGGAGTGGAAGAAGTCTTCTGCTCGGTGTGGCGTTGATGTGGCTCTGTCCTTGGTTCGTGTCCACTGCAAGGAGGTGCGACAAGACAAGCTGGCCGCAATCAAGGTCGCCAACACCCAGAAGCACGACTTCCGAACTTTTATGGAGACTTTCATAGCTGCCGCCACTCGGATTGCCGATGGCGTCGACCTAGATGAGTTCGTCGAGCCTGCCAGCCCTCCTCCCGCGGAGTGAACAAACTCTTATGTTCCATCTTAAATTTGCCTCGGAATGCCGAGTGGTTTTTGTAACCGTTAAACTTTTTCGGGCTGCGTGCCCGAGTACTTCGATCTGTGATCCGGAACCTTTAGGATTTATCTGAACTTGGTTTACCGTTGAATATCTTTATGAATCTCCTGCTGAGTGAACCCATTCTTCATTCGAGACAACTTTCTGTATTCACAGCGCAACTCCGAAGGAGAGGGAAGCAGTCGACCCATGTCTTGTATTTGTGGCGAAGCTCCCCAGGGGAAGGTGGCAGTCGACCCGCACTTCGTTACTGTAGAGCGGGATGAATCGCGCATTGTATTTGTGGCGAAGCTCTCCAGGAGAAGGTGGCAGTCGACCCGCCCCTCGTCTTCCTTGAGGATTGAGACTTGTTTCGTACTTAGGCGAGTACTGGACTGCAGCTAAGCCCCCGAGTGGGAGGATCGCTCTCCACTCGGTAGGATTTTTTCAAATTTAGGCGAGTACTGGACTGCAGCTAAGCCCCCGAGTGGGAGGATCGCTCTCCACCCGGTAGGATTTTTTCAAACTTAGGCGAGTGTCGGACTGCAGCTAAGTCTTCAGTGAGAGAACTTAGGCGAGTACTGGACTGCAGCTAAGCCCCCGAGTGGGAGGATCGCTCTCCACACGGTAGGATTTTTTCAAACTTAGGCGAGTGCCGGACTGCA
>NC_041384.1:682545629-682555136 GCF_002162155.2 Triticum dicoccoides | reverse complement strand
AAGTCTCCTAGTGAGAGAACTTAAGCGAGTACTGGACTTCAGCTAAGCCCCCGAGTGGGAGGATAGCTCTCCACTCGGTAGGATTTTTCAAACTTAGGCGAGTGCCTGACTGCAGCTAAGTCTCTAAGTGGGAGAACTTAGGCGAGTACTGAACTGCAGCTAAGCCCCCGAGTGGGAGGATTGCTCTTCACTCGGTAGGATGTTTTCAAACTTAGGCGAGTGCCGGAATTCAGCTAAGTCTCCTAGTGAGAGAACTTAGGCGAGTGCTGGACTGCAGCTAAGCCCCTGAGTGGGAGGATCGCTCTCCACTCGGTAGGATTTTTCAAACTTAGGCGAAATGGATTCGCAGCTAAGCCCCCGAGTGGGAGGCTGGCTCGCCACTCGGTAGGAAACTGTTTTTACAAACTTAGGCGAAGCGGATTCGCAGCTAAGCCACCCACTGGGGGATTTCTTACGCAAACAAAAACAATAATAATCACTGGGAAAATTATAACACTCTTGTCTTTGATAAATAAACTACAGGAGTTTTTCTTATTACATCTCATTCGAGTGAGAATTCAAGTATAAAAGGGGCGGAGTAGCTCTGCATTCCAGGCTCGTGGCTCATCAATCTGGCGATCGACATTGTAGAGGTGGTATGCTCCATTGTGGAGGACTCTAGTGACTATGAAGGGACCTTCCCAAGTAGGAGCGAGCTTGTGTGGTTTCTGCTGATCCACTCGAAGGACTAAGTCTCCTTCTTGGAAGGCTCGGCTCTTCACGTTTCTGGCATGGAATCGACGCAAGTCTTGCTCATAGATGGTCAATTGAATCAAGGCCATTTCTCTTTCTTCTTCTAGGAGGTCGACTGCGTCCTGCCGGGCTTGTTCTGCTTCATCTTCTGAGTAGAGCTCGACTCTGGGAGCGTTGTGAAGCAGGTCACTCGGTAAGACTGCCTCGGCTCCGTAGACCAGAAAGAATGGGGTTCTTCCGGTCGATCGATTCGGGGTTGTCCTCAATCCCCAAAGGACTAATGGGAGCTCGTCGACCCATGCACCTGCTGCGTGCTTGAGATCGCGCATCAATCGGGGTTTCAGTCCTTTGAGAATTAGGCCGTTTGCCCTTTCTGCTTGCCCATTCGACTGGGGGTGAGCGACCGAAGCATAGTCGACCCGAGTGCCCTGAGAGGCGCAAAAGGCTCTGAACTCGTCGGAATCGAAGTTTGACCCATTGTCCGTGATGATACTGTGCGGAACTCCATATCTGAATATCAACTCTCTGATGAAACTGATAGCGGTGCAAGCATCGAGATTCTTGATAGGCTTGGCTTCAATCCATTTGGTGAACTTGTCGACTGCTACCAGCACATGAGTGAAGCCGCTCCTGCCTGTTCTCAGTGGCCCAACCATGTCCAGCCCCCAAACAGCGAAGGGCCAGACGAGTGGAATGGTTTTCAGGGCTGACGCGGGCTTGTGCGGCATATTGGAGTAATACTGACATCCTTCACATTTGTCTACTATCTCCTTTGCCATCTCATTGGCCCTTGGCCAGTAGAACCCCGCTCAGTATGCTTTAGCCACAATGGTCCGAGAGGACGCATGATGACCACAAGTCCTCGAGTGGATATCGTTAAGGATCATCTGACCTTCTTCTGGTGTAATACACTTCTGGCCGACCCCAATCGCGCTTTCTCTATATAACTGTCCCTTTATGACTGTAAAGGCCTTGGATCGACGGACGATCTGTCGAGCCTCTTCTTCGTCTTCTGGGAGTTCTTTTCTTAGGATGTACGCGATGTACGGTTCTGTCCAGACGAGAGTGATAACCAACACTTCCATGATCAGATCGACCACAGCTGGAACTTCAACTTCAGTCAGATCCATGGCGCTTTTTGGCTGCGGGGCCTCTTCAGTGAAGGGATCCTCCTGGACCGATGGTGTGTGGATGTGTTCCAAAAACACATTGTTGGGAATGGCTTCTCTTTTGGAACCTATTTTTGCCAAATCATCAGCTGCTTGATTTTTCAGTCGGGGTATGTGATGAAGCTCTAACCCCTCGAATTTCTTCTCCAGCTTTCTCACTGCATTGCAATAACCAGTCATGGCTGGACTTCTGACATCCCATTCCTTCATCACCTGATTAACCACCAAATCTGAGTCGCCATAGACCATGAGGCGACGGACGCCAAGTGAGATGGCCATGCGCAACCCATATAAAAGTGCTTCGTATTCTGCCTCATTATTGGAGGAATCAAAGTGGATTTGAAGAACATATATGAGTTTATCTCCTCTAGGGGAGACCAACACCACTCCGGCACCGGAACCACTCAGCATCTTGGAGCCGTCGAAAAACATAGTCCAATGCTCCGAGTGAATCTGAGTCGGCAGCTGCTGTTCAATCCACTCGGCAACGAAATCTGCGATTGCCTGGGACTTGATAGCTTTCTTTGCCTCAAACTTGATATCTAGGGGAAGGAGTTCAATCACCCATTTTGCCACTCGACCAGTTGCATCCCTGTTATGCAGGATCTCTGACAATGGAGCGTCGCTGACGACTATAATGGAATGATCAGAGAAGTAGTGAGCAACTTTCTTGGTGGTCATATAAATCCCATATACAAGCTTCTCATAGTGAGGATATCTTTGCTTCGACGGGGTCAAGACTTCAGAAATATAATATACTGGGCGCTGAACTTTGAAGGTTTTCCCTTCTTCTTCCCGCTCGACCGTAAGTACCGTACTGACGACTTGTCCTGTGGCTGCAATGTAAAGCAGCAAAGGCTCTTTGCTGATTGGGGCAGCAAGCACCGGCTGGGTGGAGCACAGAGCTTTGAGCTCTGCAAACGCTGCATCAGCTTCAGGAGTCCACTCGAACTTGTCGGACTTTTTCATCAATCGGTAAAGAGGCAATGCCTTTTCACCGAGACGAGATATGAATCGACTTAGGGCGGCCAAGCAACTAGTAAGCTTCTGGACGTCATGCACTCGCACAGGGCTTTTCATTCGGAGTATAGTGCCAACTTTTTCTGGATTGGCGTCGATTCCCCGATCGGAAACGAGAAAACCGAGTAACTTTCCGCCAGGGACTCCGAATGTACACTTTGATGGATTAAGCTTGATATCATACCTCCTGAGGTTGGCAAAGGTTTCAGCAAGGTCAGTCAGTAGGTCGGAACCCTTCCGTGACTTGACCACAATATCATCCATGTATGCTTCCACGTTCCGACTGATTTGAGTGAGTAAACACTTCTGAATCATCCTCATGAATGTGGCCCCGGCATTCTTGAGGCCGAATGGCATGGTAACATAACAGAAGCACCCAAATGGAGTGATGAAAGCTGTCTTGATCTCGTTAGGTCCATACAGACGGATCTAATGGTACCCGGAATAGGCGTCTAAGAAAGACAATCGCTCACATCCCGCAGTCGAGTCAACTATCTGGTCGATGCGGGGGAGAGGAAAATGATCTTTCGGGCAGGCCCGATTGATATGTTTAAAGTCAATGCACATGCGAAGTGACTTGTCCTTCTTGGGGACCATGACAACATTGGCGAGCCACTCGGAGTGGTAGATTTCTCGGATGAACTCCGCTGCTAAGAGCCGAGCCACCTCCTCGCCAATAGCCTTTCTCTTTTGGACGGCGGACCGTCGGAGATGTTCCTTGACAGGTTTTACTTTTGAGTTGACTCTCAGGCGATGCTCAACCAGCTCCCTGGGAACACCTGGCATGTCAGAAGGCTTCCATGCGAAAATGTCCCAGTTCTCACGGAGGAACTGGATGAGCGCTTCTTCCTATTTGGAGTCGAGTGTTGTCGAGATATGAGTCGGAGCGGCGCTGGGATCGGTCGGGTGGATGTGAGCTGTCTTCGTATCGCCAGTCGACTAAAAAGCTGATTCTGTAGCGGGCTTCTTGGCTCGCAACAAATCACTCGGGTCTGCAGTTTTCTGGTATTCTTGTAACTCCACCACTGCCATCTGTGCGTCGGTGATCTTCGAACCTTTCTAAAAACATTCTTCCGCTTTCTTCCGATTGCCTGTAATGGTGATCACACCTTTGGGGCCAGGCATCTTCAATTTGAGATACACGTAACATGGTCGGGCCATGAAGCGTGCATAAGCCGGCCTGCCCAAAATAGCATGATAGGCACTCTGGAAGTCTACAACTTCAAATGTCAACTTTTCTTTGCGGTAATTCTTGGAATCACCGAAAACCACATCAAGAGCAATCTGGCCGAGTGATTCAGCCTTCTTCCCAGGAATGACTCCATGGAAACTCATGTTGCTGGCACTGAGTCTGGACATCGGAATGCCCATCCCTTTCAACGTCTCAGCGTATAATATGTTCAAACCACTGCCACCATCCATCAAGACTTTGGTCAGTCGAGTGCCTTCAACAACTGGGTCGACCACCAAAGCTTGCCTCCCAGGGGTGGCGATGTGCGTTGGGTGGTCGGACTGGTCGAATATTATGGCAGTCTGAGACCATTTCAGGTAACTAGGTGTCGCCGAAGCGACCATATTCACCTCTCGGTTAATAACTTTCAGTCGACTTTTGCTCTCTACATCAGCAAAAATCATCAGGGTGGAATTGACTTGAGGGTATCCGTCATCACTGTCTTCTTTGTCCTCGACCTTGTCTGACTCCTTTTCCTTACCCTTGGGCTGCTTGCCCTGGAACTGCTGGATCAAGAGTCGACACTGCCGAGTGGTATGTTTCGGGTAAATGAAATTACCCTCTTCATCTTTCTTTGTGTGGACGAGACATGGTAAGTCCAACACATCATTTCCCTCCTGGTCTTTAACCTTTTTGGGGTTCCAAGGTCCTTTAGGTTTCCCTTTAGACTTTCCTTGGGCCAAACCTAAGGCTTCCCCAGGAGCCGCTGGCTCGGCTTTCCGCTTCTGTTTCCAATTGGAATTGCCTCCGGTTTCTTGGGCGACTGACTTGAGCTTGCCACTCCTGAGTCGATCCTCATCTTCACCATTAGCGTACTTGGTGGCAATCTCCATCATCCGATTCAGGGACATATCCCCAGTTCGACCGAATTTCAAATTCAGTTCTCTATACTTGACGCCTTCCTTGAAGGCACAAACTGCTTGGTGGTCAGGCACATTCTCCACCGAGTGATGTAACGTGATCCATCTCTGGATGTAATCCCTCAAAGTTTCATTCGGCTTTTGCACACAAGACCGCAGTTCCGTCAGTCCTGCCGGTCGCTTGCATGTGCCTTCAAATGTGGTGACGAACACTCGGGAGAGATCTTCCCAAGTGTAAATGCTGCTAGGTGCTAACTGGTTTAGCCACGCTCTGGCCGAGCCCTCCAACATGAGAGGCAGGTGCTTCATGGCCACTTCATCATTGCCGCCGCCAATCTGGACGGCCACTCGGTAGTCCTCAAGCCAAGTATCAGGCTTGGACTCTCCAGTGAACTTACTGACTCCAATCGCCAACCTGAAGTTGGGAGGAATCACAGCAACCCTGATGGCTCTACTAAAGCACTCTGGCCCCGAAACATGTACTCTGCTGCTGGTAGGTGCATCTTTGTCGTGGCCTTCTCGGTGAGCCCTGTTCCTGTCGACCAGACCTTGGACGAGGATGGATCACGTGTCAAAGCCTAGCCCTCTGGGGTCGACTGGAATCCTTCGCCCACCACTATGAGGGCGCCTGTCATCCTGCTGGCGAGGCACATACGACCCGCTCCTCAGGGGAGGCGTGGGCACTCGACATCGACCGTCACGATCGACTCGGTGATCATATTGCTCATGATTCCCATACTGGTCACGCCGGTCTCCACGTCCCTCACGCCTCGGGGGCGATCTCGGGCTGTGAGCCGACTGGACTGTGTCCGCGGCAACGGATCTACTATGAATTCTGTTCCGCGACTGAGAAACAGCGGAATTCTGATCTCCTGCTGCCCGGAGTAACGCTCTGATCTGCAGCAAGCCTCTGCCAGCCTCCGACTGGGAAGGCTGAATCGACTCCACTATACGAGCCGCAGCTGCTAAATTCTGAATCGGAGTTCGATATACCTGCGGGGGCGGGAAGAGCTGACGTCGACTAGATTCGGGAACCCGTTGTCGCGCACGCTCGTCGAGTGCTCGCCGGAGGTTCTCCAGTCGAGTGCGCTCGGCCAAGTTTGCCAAGCGCGCGTCCTCCAAGGCGCAAGCCTTGGGGGTTTATCCAATGATAGGAGTGTGCAGCGCATCCACGTTTCGGCGGCGAAGTTCTTCTCTCTGCAGCGACGTGAGAGGCTCGGGAAGATACTCCTCATGGGGACGCGACGGGTCGCCTCCTCCCGCGCCTTCGTCGGTGCGGGTAAAATCGGGAGGACTGGGCGGTCCATCGACCATCAGAACCTCCGCCGCCGGATCGCTGCTGTCGTACTCGGATGCAGTCTCTTCGGAGCCAGTCGAACAGGCCGTAGAGGGATTCGTCGGGCTCGATCGCCGCGACTTGAGGGGTGGCCGACTGACGTGCCACCGCGTGTCTCACCCACCGCTGAAGTCTCGACCGACCAGAGCGCTTGCGCCGACGGGAAACGGGGAGGAAGGACAACACAGGAGCCGACCGGTAGGGGGTCGACGGTTGCCACAGGAGAACGCCGCGGACGCACGCGCTAAAGTGCGTTGCCCTGCGGACAGGGAGCGCGTCCACGTCGAGCGGAGCCTCCTGAAGCCAAGCGGAGTCGTCGGCGATGAACGTGAGCGCGCCGAGACGGATCTCGCGGCCCTCCACCAAAACTCCGTCGAAAACCATGATGATTCGGGTCGGAAAAGATCGCAACTCCTCCAACAAAACGCTAAAACACCTGCCCCACGGTGGGAGCCAACTGTCGTGGTTCTAAGTCTGACAGTAGTGTAGGGGGATAAGTATGGAGAGGCAAGATCTTAGCTATGGAGAAGTTGTAAGAACGCAAGGTTTACGAGTTCAGGCCCTTCTCGGAGGAAGTAATATCCCTACGTCTCGGAGCTCGGAGGCGGTCGACTGGATTATGTGAGCATGAGTTACAGAGGTGCGAACCCTTGTCTCGGAGGAGGGGGGTGGCTTATATAGAGTGCGCCAGGACCCCGGCCAGCCCACGTTACGAAGGGTTCAATGTACATTAAGGCAGGGCGTTACTGATAACGCTAGTAATAAAGTGCTATGATGACCATAAAAGCTACTTAATGACCGACCGTTAGCGTCCGGAGTAACTTTAGGTCTCCTAGCCGTCGAGTGGTTGGATCTAGGTCGAGTGATTGCTTCTTGATCGAGTGTCTTCGAGTCTGTCGAGTGGAACACCTCCAAGTCGATTGAAAGGTGATTTCTTCTAGAGATGTCCTTGGGTAGGGCAGTTAGGACAGGTCTGTGACCCTACCCTAGGTACATAGCTTCATCAGCAGCCCCGCCCTCGGACGCTCCCTCCCGGCGGCCTCGGGGAGCCCTTGCGCTTCCCTCGCCGCGCCCGCCTCCCCCTTCGGGTCTCTCGGTGGGGCCTCTCTCACCGGCTCAGGAGGAGCCGGCCTCGCCTCGGCAGGCATCAGCACCAGCATCTGCTGGTCTGCTGACTTGTCCCTCGTCGGCTGGGTCATGGGCCGCCTCTCCATGCGCGACACCGCCCATGCTGGCTGCGGCCTCGCCCGCCGAGGCGTCCTCCCCTCCACCCGTGGCCTCACCCACGGCTCTGTCGCCGTCGCCGATGCCGCCACCCGCGGCCTTGCCCGCGGCTTCGTCGCCGTTGCCAGTGGCCTTCTCGCCGGCCTCGCCATCCGCGGCTTCGGCCGCGGTCACGCCGTC
Organism: Triticum dicoccoides; assembly: GCF_002162155.2. Classification (NCBI taxonomy): domain Eukaryota; kingdom Viridiplantae; phylum Streptophyta; class Magnoliopsida; order Poales; family Poaceae; genus Triticum; species Triticum dicoccoides. The sequence continues at coordinate 682,547,384 of NC_041384.1, read as the reverse complement.
GTCATCGGCGGTCTCGTCTCTGGCCTCGACCTCCGCCTCGTCACCCGTGGCTGTCACCACGGCCCCGCCTTCACCCGAGGTTGCGGCTCCTCCTCGATGTCGGGCTCGGCTCCCGCCTCCGCTGCCTCATCATTCTATGGTGACACGCGTCAAGGATGGGATCCGGCAACCGAACCCTCGTTATCATAACCTCAGTGTCACGGTCATCTCTCCCGTACTGCGCTCGGTGCGCTCTGCGTTGCGTGATCCGCATTGGCTCGCAGCCATGCGTTCTAAGTATGATGCCCTCGTCGCCAACCGGATTTGGACGTTGGTCCCTCGTCCCCCTGGTGCTAACATCATCACCAGCAAGTGGGTATTTCGGCATAAGTTTCTTCTGGATGGCTCTTTGGACAGGTACAAGGCCCGTTGGGTTGTTCGCGGCTTTGCACAACGTGCCGGCGTTGATTTATCGGAGACCTTCTCCCCGGTTGTCAAACCCGCCACAATTCGTGTCGTTCTTCAGCTCGCTGCATCTCGTCATTGGCCTGTTCATCAGCTTGACATCAACAACGCTTTCCTTTATGGTCATCTCCACGAGCGTGTTCTCTGTCAGTAGCCTACTGGTTTTGTTGATCCCACTCGGTCTGATGATGTCTGCTTGCTTTCACGGTCTCTATATGGTCTGAAACAGGCGCCTCATGTTTGGTATTAACGCATTGCAGCATTCCTCACTGCTCTTGGTTTTCGCAGCACCACCTCGGACACGTCGCTATTTGTGCTTCATCGAGCTGATCATGTTGCCATGCTTCTCTTATATGTTGACGATATTGTCATCACCGCCTCTCGCGCGGATCTACTTCGCGACATCATCGGTCATCTTGGTTCTGAGTTTCGGCTGAAGGACTTGGGCGCATTGCACTTCTTCCTCGGCATTAATGTGCGACGTGATGCCTTCGGATTCTTTCTTCATCAAGGACAGTATGCTCTTGATCTCATGGATCGTTCTGGTATGACCGACTGCAAGCCTGCTGCCACTCCCGCCAAGGCCAAGCCGAAGCTTTCTGCTACTGCTGGGCAGTCTGCCACTGATGTCGCTCTCTACCACAGTATTGTTGGTGCTCTTCAGTACATCATGCTCACCAGACCAGACATTTAGTTTGCGGTGCAGCAAGTTTGCTTGCATATGCACTCGCCCCGTGATGTTCACTGGTCTCTGGTCAAGCGCATTCTTCGGTATATTCGTGGCACACCAACTTTTGGACTTCGTCTTCGCGCCTCCGCCTCCACCGAGCTGCTTGTTTACACTGACGCGGATTGGGCCGGTTGTCCTGACACTCGACGCTCCACGTCGGTATATTGTGTCTTCTTCGGTGACTCTCTCATCTCTTGGTCCTCTAAGCGACAGCCCACCGTCTCCCGCTCGAGTGCCGAGGCCGAGTACCGTGCTGTCGCCAATGTTGTTGCCGAGACATGTTGGCTCCGTCAGCTACTTGGTGAACTTCGGGTTCCAATCCTGAAAGCTACGGTGGTTTTTTGTGATAATGTTTCGGCCACCTATCTCGCGGCCAATCCGGTGCAGCGCAAGCGCACCAAGCATATTGATCAACTTGATGTTCACTTCGTCGGCAAGAAGGTACAGTTGGGTCAGCTTCGTGTTCTTCATGTACCGACCACCCAACAGTTTGCCGACATTATGACCAAGGGGCTTCCAACCGCTGCATTCCAGGAGTTTCGCTCCAGTCTTTGCATCGCCGACGCCGATGCTTCGACTGC
>NC_041384.1:682530801-682545145 GCF_002162155.2 Triticum dicoccoides | reverse complement strand
GTATTGCTATTCCTATCTTCTCTAGCCTTGTATAGCTGACTTCTAGAGATATGGTAGGATTAGTTTCCTTATCATGCAAGACATCCTGTGTATATATTGTAACCTACTTCATAGAATACAATGAGTTGCATCCTACACCTTTCTACACGTGAGATGCCCGTAACTATCCATGCGTCTAGGATTTTCGTATCACTCGAGGCCATTGCCCCTTCTTGTATGCCATCATCATTGACCAACCATCCAGGGACGGAGCCAAGGGTGGCCGGGCCAGGGCCATGGCTCCCTCCATGCTAATTGTTTTTCTAAAAAAAAATTTATATTGTTAGCACAAAATTTAGATATTTAGCGGCCTCTAACCTTTTACCTCTTCTATCCCCTCCCCCGGGCTCCGTGTTTGCAACCATCAGAACATGAAAACAACGCGAGCCCGGCTGCCACCTTCCACCGCAAGGCTGGATATGGCTACGACATCCTCCAACAACGGTGGAGGTGCTTGGTTGCCACATAAAAAGAAGAATTTTCCTTCTTTTAAAACATCGGTATTGGCCGAGAGACAATCATATATTCATATAGATTTTCCACGCGGAAGGAAAATGACGTTGTCGTCCCATATAGACATTAATCCACATACCCCCCAGTTTCAACTCTATGTCACACATGAAAGTACACCAATAAAAACGATCCCGACGGCCCGTGCAATAGCAGCGCTTATCGTTGAGACTTGATGAGATGAGAAGTCACCGCGTGCGATGGATGGATGGATCGGTCGGTCGGTCGACGATGCGATGGCACGTCAAATCCTTGAGCTGTGATCAGTCGTAGTACGTACCTCTTTTTTCTCAGGGTGTGATTAGTCGTACTTGGACGAACGTACGTACGTGGAGTACGTAGGAAACGGTCGGTTTCTCTCACTGCTGCAGCTTCTATGCAGTTCCTGTCTCAGTCTTGCTCACTGTTTCCTTGTGTTACAGGGCACGCAGGGCAGGCACCGCTCGCTAGCCTGATTGATTGATGGATGGATCGGTTGCCTCGTCTCGCTTTCGGGCTCGGCTGTGCTTCAATTAATTAGTGCGTAATGTCGGGCTGTTAAGCACTTCAATGCAGCTAAACCAAGTGTTGCACTTGCTTAAAACACTGGCACTGCTAGTTGGTAGTAGGAGTAGTAAATTTTTGTTCCCGGCCTCCTTTTTGGGCACTCCATGTAAGAATATTTGCGTGACGCGGTCAACGCACATGGTCACTGGTCAGCGGTCAGCACGGCCAAAGGCCAAACATTTTAGTAGCAATATTTTGCCAGCTGCCCAGCTGATATATATGTGCAGCCAGCCCTGTGCAGATGGACACGTCGGCCATGGCCTCACGCACGCGATGCATGCGACCAGATTACACAGCACTTTAAACTTTGACAGCCTTCATCGAGCGGCGTGAGTGAACGATCCTGTCGTGCATGTTTTGTGGTTGTAGCCATAGACAGCGGCATGGTCGGACTGCATGCATACGGGCACTGTTTGTCACGTTGCTTTCCATCTGCTTATCCATGCAGACGGGCCACCACCGCCAGCACCAGCAGCAGCAGGTAAGGTATCGCCGGTACGCACCCCGAGCTCTGCCATCTTCGTACCCTACCCGACGACGCCGACGGCGGCGGCCACTAGGACCCCTCCTCACGACAAACCACAGGACCATGAAAGCATAGCAATTGTAGCATCTACATCCATCTACTTTTGAAATCCGATCGCAACCGTACGTACTTCCTCCGTTCCTAAATATGTATCTTTCTAGAGATTGCAATAAGTGACTACATACGGAGCAAAATAAGTAAATCTACACTCTAAAATATGTCTATATACATTCGTATGTGGTAGTCCATTTAAAATCTCTAAAAAAACAAATATTTAGAAACGGAGGAAGTATGTAGGAGTACGTGCCTGCATGGCCTGGAAAATACAGGCGGGAAATGCTAGTCGTTTAGAGCCCAAAACATCCAAGTATTTTTAGTGGATGATTTGCCACGGGCCAAGCTTGTGTTCGAAGAACGGGCGGACGTGTGAAGCTCTAAACTCTCGGGCAGATCCAAAGTTTCCGTTTGAAACAAGGCGCAGGTTGTAGGTACCTGTACCTATCGGCTCTAAACGTCAAACCCTAATTATTGGCGAGCAACCAGAACAATTAACACAAGAAAGCGAGCTATCTTGTTATTTTACTTTTAAAGGTTTTTTCTAGACGATGGAAGAACATCTCCCAACCCCTGTACTGTACCCTCGTAAACTATCGTTTTCAGTTTTAAATAGCCGGCCGCCTCCCTGTTGACATTGGTTTGATAATTTCGTAATATATGGCTCCTAGCTAGTAGTACAATGCATCCATCTATGAACAATAGTTCCTCTTTTGACATCAGACATCAGGCTTGACGGATTTTACATTACAACGGAATTCAGATCTGTAATTAAAATTTTCCCTTTAGTATCGAAAGTGTCCTTCCGCACCCGAGCTCAAATGCTCCCTCATGAACCGACAATAAACAATAGTAAAAATATATACAAACTGGTTTTTCTTTTTAGAAAAAACATTGCTGATTTTTTCTGCATACCTGCAAATTTTTATGAAGGAAAAAAAATCCTAATTCTCTAGGCAAAAACAAAAAAAAACAAAATCATTGCTCTAAAATGCTTTCAAAATTAGTCTTTTTGGGAGTACCGACATATTTTTATCAGAGCATTTTGGAATGTTTCTATTCACCAAATTTTGTATGTATGTACACAATTCGTCAATGTTTATTGCCAAACTATTACAATTCTAGAATGTTTTTAGTCTTTTTTTAATTACACTGTTCATGAGGGAATATTTGAGCTCGGGAGCAGAAACTACATGCCCCTTTAGTATATGCAACCATCTTGTATTCTCTACAGCGGATTTGCCTATCATTTGTGATCATGATTGAAAATTATATGTGAAAAAAATGTGTATTTGTATCCTTTGCATCGCATGATTGCGCCATAAAGATCCATATGGACTTTAAGTTGAGAAAGATCTCTTCTTGGGGATTTATCTGGTTTTGTTTGTTGTAGGATTCCACAAGCCCATATCACTTTTGATGATGGCAATATTGTGGCCAAATTACCCTTGCTATAGCCTTGGGACCACGAGATATGCGCCAACTGGTACAAGGAGGAAGGGAGGGGGTAATTAATGGAAATAGCGCTTCAAAAACATGAAGTAGCAAGTATTTGGATGAATTAAACGTTCTTCTATATTTGTGTTGAAGTACAAGTATACCTCACATTTTATCCATACATATGGACTTTTGAGTTCAAGAGCCAGCAGACACGAAAAAGAGTTACAACCCACATGTAAAAGGGAATGTTGAAGTACAATGTATGTCATCATTTATCCAATATTTCGAGCTTTTGAGTAAAATAGTTGATGCATTGATGAAAGAGTAGCATACACACAAAAAATCATGCGTGAAAAATCAATGATGGAAGCTTACAAAACCGAATCACGTTGGTTATTTCATACTTCCTCCATCCTGAATCGGTAGTGTTAGATAGATCCGTATATAGACAAATCTAAGACAACTAATTTGGTGACTACATAAAAAAAACCGATAACTACATTCGTAAAACCCGACAACTGCATCAAGACTGTTTGCCAACTTCATCAGATAACTTAGTAATTGCTTTGTTAAATGCAGTAACTACATTAAAACAATCTATGAACTGCATAGGAGAGCCAACCTAGTACTCCCATTTTCCAAATATTACAAGGCAAAGAGGCATATTGATTGTAATTCTATGTGCTACTAATATGGAGCATGATAGTATGGGAGAATGCACTCATGGAGATGCTAATAATTGAGCATGCATGCACTTACTGGCCGTGCATAGCTAGAATCCAATGTGCGAGTAGTTGGGAGCATGCATTAGCCTTGATTTAGATGCATGTGGTGCTAGCAATTTTTCTCAACTGCCTTTTACCTTTTCGCAGCTCATTCCTTTGAGAGAATATACAGAGTATGTACTACAAAGTAAGACCATGGTGTGGCGTCGCATGTAGTATGATCCATTAAAAATATTAATGCATGGTGGATCGTAAAAACAAATAAATCGAAAAGCTTTTGGACTGGAGGAACATCCTTTCCTAGTTCAGATAAGTAAGGAAAAACCATCAAACCACCATTTGCAAGTACAGCTTTGAAAACATTACAACTATTGATCATAGTACCGATTTGCATGTCCAAATGCTTCGCTACATGCACAAAAGGTACAACACACTGAAAAGTAAGGTGCTCTTAGGAATACTATCTCCAGCCTATGGCGGGATTCTAAGTACATTTCATCATCATCTCATACGGATGCAACTAGTTGTAAGGAGTTGCATTTTTGCAGATTTGAGCTGGAACACTAGAGCAACAATTAAGAGGAGACAAGACACATATCACTTGAATGCACTCGCAAAGATATGATCCATCCCTCCTTAACTAGGACTAAGGTACCCTAATTACTACTGAATCAACGTTCGTGCTGCCTCTCACCATCTCAAGCATAGTGGTATCTACCTCTTCTCAACAATTATCAGACCTTCATCTCATCATCAACAGACTTGTGTGATTTTTTGTTGGACATGATGCTATTGAAGTTCTCTGATTTACATAGCAGGATCTCAATCTGAAACAAATGACAACAATAGATAATGAAGGTTTCATGCATGGACTCATGTCACAAATGAAGTTTCACTAGTCATGAGACATGTAATGTCAAGGCATCTTGCCTTGGCTTTACGGACGAGTCGCCCCTTCGACTCATCTTTGGTGCCAATTGTTGATGTCAGGATCTCTGGAGAGGGAGAGGAACAAAATCATTGACAAATTTAAGTGTAATTTACTATCATTATATGAGGATAAGTTTGATTATTTAGATCGTATACAACAATTATGTGGCTTACTCTTTTCTGTGGCCAAACCATTGTTCTTTAGGATCTCCGATACAGTCACCACAGTGCCAATGGCTGGAACAAAAATTGGCTTAGAAATACATAGCCAACAATGAAGTGATTAAAGAAAACATCAAGCAGTAAAAGGTAAGGTTAGTAAGCATTCGTACCCATCCCCAAAGCAGAGAGTTCAACCTCATCATAGTTCTGCATGTACCTCTGCAACCAGCAATTTTTACGAATGAGAGAAATAGCATGCTAATTCGACCCCTTTAGAACAAAAGATTCATGAAGTTTCAATGCCAAGAAGTAAACTGGAAAAATATATCCTTGGCCTATTGTCCATGTATTGTAAAAGAAAAAAATGGAAGATACCAAGGTATTGTGTTCATTGATATCATTAGTTTCATTCTACTATTCTTAATTCTATTATTCAGTTGCCTGATATTAATCAATTTCATTATATTGTCCATTGTATGCAAGGTCATTGATTGGCCATTTTCTAAACTACGAAAATATAAGCATGTGATTGCAACACGACCCGTTGTTAATGTGAATCAAATAAGGTTGCTCATGAGTTGCCTCTGGAGGTTTTGGGCCTTGGCGCTCTTGTGTCTGGCTCACATGATGTTCCGTGATGTTTGGAGTATGTGTATGTTCGTCTTAATCCTATCCTCAAGCTCGAGTGTTTTTTTGTATTTCGTGTTTGTATTTGGTTTTCGCTTGGTTTTTCTTACATAAAGGATATGTGTATGGGTTTTGAATCCAATTTCTCTCACTAATAAGAACAACTCTCCTCTTCATAATGCAATTGTGGGAGCTCTCTTCCTCGTGACGAGGTTCCATAAAAAATTACTCATTTTTGCATGGAAGTATAAAAGAACTATCCTAGTTTTGTTCCAAATCAATTGATTTGGATAAGGCATACCTTGGCGAGGTTAACGTAGAAGTAAAGCGGCTTCTTGTTGGTGGACACCTGGATCCGGTTCTTCTTGGCCGACACCCCAGCCTCAGCCTCAATATCCGCCTCCACCTCCATCTCATCGGCTTCCACCTCGGCATGGGCGGCCTTCTGCTCTCCCACCACCGCCACCTCCTTCTCCTCAGGCGCCTCCTCCTCCACCGCCTTCACCACCTCCCTGACCTCCTGCGCCTCCGACTCCCCCATGGCCTGCGCATGCAGTTGCTCCACCGCCTCCTCCCTCGCCGACGGCCTCACCGCTTGCATGGTGGCTAGAACGCTTGATGGTGTGCGTGCGTTGGTATGGGACAATGAGAGAGAGGTTGAGAGTGGATACCCGGTCATGGTGGTGCATACAAGTAGCACTAGAAGCCTGGCACCGGTGGTTGCGATCGTTTGTGTGGTCACCCGGAGGTGCCGGTTGCCCTAGTGGTTATTCCTGGTGCATATGTGTGCATGTTTTCATCCATCTGGACCGGGGAATAGATTAACAAGAATTTCAAATATCGTAAAATCCACATTGCATAGGTGTGGATGCATGCACTCCGATGTTGTCGAATGCCAATGAGATCTTGCCTATATAAAGAGCACATGCATGCATGGAGGAACCTCACACAACATTCTGATGTCAACATATTAATTTCAAATCCTTTTTAAATGATTTATCTCACAAAGTATTAATACGATTTGCGATCCGTCTTCACCGATGAATTTGCCTCGACGAGGGCTTCAAAACAAGACCTTATATTGATACATTTTGACAATAGTTTCTTTGGTCCCCATTAGTTGTCACATTATGTCGCCGAGGTTGTCATTTTAAAAGAGTGAATGGTCTCCATGAAGATTATGTATAATTGTCAGGTAATTATCTTATACGATTTAGACATTGCAATATTATGCAAAGTTAGAAGGCCTGTTTAGATTCGGTCTCCACCAGTCACGCCAAATCTTTGGCACGCCAATTAATTGGCTGACGTTTTGGTGGCCATCTTCTTGCCGAGGAATTGGTGTAAAATTGAACTGCCACCGCAGATCAAGCCTAGGCAAGCCAAATTTTTTGGCTCCCATTCCAAATGGACACACACCACACGATCAACGCCGATTATTTGGTTCGGTTTGGTTCGGCGGGTGTTGGCTCAATTCCAAATATATCCAAATTGCATAAGTGCTAACAACAAAAAAATTGATACAATATAAGAAGAATCATGATGAATCTTCCAAATTTTCATGTGTGACTATACTTGCATAAATGTGTGCATATGAAGAATCATGATGAATCTTCTAAATAATTTTGAATTTTATATATTGAGAAAAATGGGTGGTCTTTTAATACATGAGACATGTTGATTAAGGAGAAATGATATTTCAAATTATTTATACAAGTTGGAAATAAGAGATCGTGTACTTTATAGGGAAATTTCAAATTTATGAATAAATTGTCTTGTATTAAGTTTAGTATAATATATTAATCCAAATAGATGCGTATTGTGTGTGCACACTTATTAGTTCATATAGACGTGCGTTGCACGTGCACACTTACTAGTTACTCAAATAGCAGAGTTACAGTCAGCAGCCAAAAGATCTGCTATGGCATTTTGGGGCATCCTGTAACCACAAGTAGGAGTGACATGTACCCAACGAGGCTGTACTTCCTTTTTTTTTGCAAATTTCTATAATCTTGAATATTCTCTCCGTAAAGAAATATAAGAGCGTTTACAGAGGGAGTACAATCCAGGATGCATTAACTGTAGTACATGTAATGTTCTCCATGGTAAATAGCTAGGGGGTACAAAAGTACAAAAGAAGAGTATGAAATGCACAAAACGTGGTCGAAAAAGTCCTAAGGTCCAAACTGCCGAACGGTCGTCACAAAAGACCCGCCGCAGCGTGTAGTCGTAGACCGGTCGCCCATTTCCCTCCTTCCCTCCCGCCCTCCTCGTCGACGGACGAGACGATTCCCGCTCCCTCCCGTCGTCTCCCCTGCCTCCCCCTCTGCTCGCGACCAACCGCCCTGCTCCCGCCGCCACATGACGCAGGACGGCCATGGGATGCCTCCTCGGTAAGCTCGCGGACGCGCCGGGCTCCTCCCTCTTCTTCCCCGCCGCCGTGACCGCGAAGGCCGGGGAGGGCGATGCCGAGGCGCAGCTCAGCGCGCCGGCGCCGGTGCACATCGCGGCGGTGAAGAAGGACGCCTCCGGGTGGCCGCTCTGGCTCTCCTCCGCCGCCGGCGACGCGCTCCAGGGCTGGGCGCCCCGCTCCGCCGACGCCTTCCAGAAGCTCGAGAAGGTGAGTGAGGAGCACCACTCTCCCTGATGGCCTGATCCTCCCTCTGTTCCCTGCCGCTGCCTAGCTAGGTAGCTCGTCCGGCCGTCTTTGGTGGTTGTTGCCGGAAAAGCTTGGCCTCTTTCTCTCGAAACGCCGAAGCTGGAGCGGCGAGTGGTTGGGGGAAGCCTTTCTGGGCGGCTTTGCTTCGATTTTGGTTCGCGATTTCGTTCTTCCGTGTCTGCCCTGCCGCGTTCTTGAGCCAGTAATAATCAGATAGCTTGCCGTTCGAGTTCTTGCTGACAAGGAGTGCTTCCAAAGGAAAAAAAACAACCTCTTTTGCGGCAAGAAGTAAAGAACAAGGGTGAGAGGACAAAAAAAAGTGGTCGTTGATGATGCCCCCTCCGTAGTTCAACACATAAACAAACCCCAAATTCCAAGAGCCGGGCCGTTAAACAAGAGCAGGCACGAACAAATCCCGAGCTCTGTTGAGATTTAAGAAACCAACAGCCTCGCTTTCCGTTGATACTTTTTCTCTACTGTCGGCATCACAGGAATTCGTAGCAACTCCGAACGGGAAAAAATATCGGCAAACAAAGTCAACCCGGCTGCTCGCACTCCGTAGAGTTCTGCTGTGTTGTGTTTGGTAATTTGTTTTGGTTCTGAATTTTTTGTTCCTCTTTTGTGTGTGTGCAGATTGGGTCGGGCACGTACAGCAACGTGTACAAGGCGATCGAGGTGGAGACCGGGGCGGTGGTGGCGCTCAAGAAGGTGCGGGTGGATGGCGTGGGCGAGGCCGAGAGCGCGCGCTTCATGGCGCGGGAGATCGCCCTGCTCCGCTGCCTCGGCGAGCATGACAATGTCGTCCGGCTCCACGGACTCGTCACGTCGCGCCTTGCCACCGCACCATCCCTGTACCTCGTCTTCGAGTACATGGACCATGACCTCACTGGGCTCGTCTCTGCTGCCACGGCCTCCGGCGCACGCTTCACCTTGCCCCAGGTAACCAGAGCATACTGCTCACCTCATCACTGTAAGAGTGACATACACCTTCTTGAAAACCTTTGTCCATGAATTGAAATGCGCATTCATCGTCGAGAATTCTGTGTGTACCTGAAAAACTAGATGTAGTAGCATTTTTTACAGTCGAGCAGGATATATCACCTGAACCAACTTGTTAACTCGGGTTCGTGAAAAACTGCTTGTTCATAATGTACGTGAGATGATGATCTCCATTTACGTTGGCATAAAACCTGTTCTTTTGTCAGCTTAACGGACTATTACACTTTTAATTAAAAATGATCAGGTATATATGCATGATTGAACTAAACCTTTTGGCGCCATTTCGAAGAGATTGATTTTTCATGGTTTCTAGAAGGGATTAGGTTATCTGAGGAATGGAACTTCTTGCTTGCCTGGTTAAATGACATGCTTGAATTATAATTGATGATGTGGCGAGTTGACATATTCCCGTAGTCTCTTGATAGTCAAATATAAGAGCTGTCAAAAGAAAAAAGATGGATCATGTAGATGTTTTCAAGACAAAATTGAACATATCTTGGACCACTGCAAATGGCTGTATGTGTACAAATATGTGTTTTTTCTAAACAGAAGAATTGTTGTATGAAAAGTATTAAAAACAAGTCCAAAATAATAATAGTCTCTGCAGAAATCTAGTCTAGATGCTAGAACACATAGCTGATTAAGTAGGATACAGTAATTTTGAAGTATACTCAGTCAGAACTAAAATTTGATACTCTCCCGAATGGAACCAAAATTTCTTCTGGAACAGAAGAAGAATCATTGACAGATCGTCTGCAAGGAATTTTTTCCTTTGGCTTTTTGTAAAGATGCAACCAAATCAGTCGCTCAGAAACACCGTGATGACGTGGACCTGGAAATCTGTTGGACTACCCAAGTAGAGTATTTTTTTTACTAGGTTTGAACTTTGAACACGGCTTCCAGTCCAATTGACAAAGACAGACACTCCAATGTTTTCTGTTCACACATTGCTTGCAAGAATTCCCATCAGATGTTTCAACTGTCAACATTGGCTGCAACTAAATCATTTCATTTAGAATTGTCGAAAGTGTGAAAATGCCTTTCTTTTCCCAAAAGCAAGGCTCCAACAAGGATCATCTTTTTCCATGGACACACTTATGATATCATTGAATTGTGTTTCTTTTCTCATGAAGTGTAACTGTCTGTTTGCAGGTGAAGTGCTACATGAAACAGCTACTGTCTGGAATCGAGCACTGCCACAACAAGGGTGTCCTTCACCGCGACATCAAGAGTTCGAACCTGCTTGTCAGCGAGGATGGGATCCTTAAGATAGCTGACTTCGGACTGGCCACTCATTTTGATCCTGATAACCCGCGGCCCATGACTAGCCAAGTGATCACACTTTGGTATCGTCCGCCTGAACTAATGTTAGGTGCCACTCACTACAGCGTTGGTGTTGATCTTTGGAGTGTGGGTTGCGTGTTGGCCGAACTCCTTCTCAGCGAGCCTATATTCCCCGGACGAACAGAGGTCGGTCCACACGAAATACGAGCTTCGCACAATTATTTGCAGAAAATTGCACACTTGGAGACTAACTTGTGCTCGTCAGGTGGAACAACTTCACAAGGTTTTCAAGCTATGTGGAACTCCAGCAGACGATTACTGGGATAAACTGAAGTTACCACACCATACATTCAAGCCATATGAGCGGTGTATGGCTCAGAAATTTAAGGACCTGGAACCATCTACCCTATCACTTCTAGAGACTCTCCTATCTATTGACCCAGATATGAGAGGCACTGCAACTGATGCTCTGAACAGTGAGGTTAATACTGCTTTCACCCTCAAGGCATCTACTTTGAAACAGTAGGAGTCAGGCATAACTTGAAATACTGCTAAAAACTCATCTGGAAGCTAGCGATAAAAACAGAGTAGCCACTATGCAAGAAGATAATTTGTGATTGGTCACAGTACATGGATTAAAATTGAGTTGGCATTGATATAATATGTTAGATACATAGTTTAAAATAAGAAGACAACAAATAATAATCTTCTCCTCACAAGAGCTTACTGTTTGCTGTGAATTCAGTTCTTCAAGACAGAACCATATGCCTGTGAACCATCAAGCCTTCCACGGTATCCGCCGTGTAAAGAAATGGATATCAAACTGAAGTATGAGAAGCACAAAAGGTCCTGCTCAACCCTTTCGAACTTATTTCTGCTATTCTCTTGTGTCACCAGAAGCTTCAACATCCGTTATACTATATCTTTCAGAAAATTGAGGGCGAATGGGTCGGTAGAACGCCAGACAAATACCAGAAAGCCCATCTCACAAAATCATGGTCGCAGAAGAGTATTTACTCCAGATGTCAATAATAAGCCACATGGAAACCCAAAGGTATGTTCCCCTTCTTTTCCTTCTGCAAGAATTTTGTCCCAACTGTATCATGCGGAAATTACCACTATGCCTGACAAAATAATTGCATTTCTACTTCTTGTGTCCTCTTCTATTGACGCTTTTATCAACGCTCTATTTAGACATATAATAGAGCTATGACTAAAAGGAAAATGTACATATTGTTCTATAGATACCAAGACTGGTGACAAGTACAAGCACAACCAAACTCGAGAGATTTCCTCCGCCGCATCTGGATGCATCAATTGGTCATAGCATAGATACCTTGGCCGATGTAACAACCAACGAGTTCTTCTCATCATCGGTTGTGGAGCTAAAGAAAATGCCGAGCCTACTATTTGGTCACGTGAAATCTTACCTGAACAGCCCAAAGAAGGGAATGCACAAAGCGAAGCCAAGCCTCACGATGGCGCCTTCCACGGTTCTAATAGGTGCATTCCGGCCGTACTCGCTTGGCCATCCGATGGAGGTGAGAAGAAAGAATAGGGATCAGCTTAGAGCCAAAGGAAAATTCCCAGTAGGTGCAGTCAAATGACAAGCTAATTATGTCCCTCTTTTCTAATCTTTTTTTCTTCTTCTTTTCTTACATCCCATTGTCCCAGTAGCTTTTTTTTTGTGGGGTAGTAGCTGTTCATCTTAATACACGACTGATAGGCTATACTTGTATAGTTAGAGAGCATAATAAAGTAGAGTTGTGAACAACGATTCTATGTACATATGAGATTTCACCAGTGACATGGATTCAGATGATATAATATCAGACACTGCAGATAACTGGAAATGGTCTTAATCTTGGGAAATGCTTGCTTCCGACCCTCTAGCATTTCAAGAACAGAGAAAAATTCCCAGAAGAGAAGGCTTGCATGAACAGTTTCCAAACTAGTATGCTTATCCATTTTTCTGCAACACTAACCAGTAATCCTTCTCTAATGAACAAAAGGAGCACTCACATACTGGCGCTCCTCGAAACCAGTTGCTCATATGCAGGGTTAGCTCACAAACAACAACCAGGATTAAGTACAGAAAATTAACGCCGCAAAGCATCATAGGAGGTGACTGAATCATCCACATTTTACATGATGACACATAAAACGTGAAGCACACATGCACTGCCTGGTCAGAGATAGGGCTCTGCAGCAACAGATTGTGAAGCAGCACCGGGACGGTGGGGAGGTTTCGCAGCAGGAGGATGAGGAGGAGGAGGAGCTGAAGTTCTCTTGCTGTGACAGACGATAAAGCTGTGCAGCGCGCCGACGACCGTCTGGCCTCTGAACTTCAGCCACCCATCCTTACATTTGGGCAACTGCGGTGCGTATCAGCGGGATTCAGAGTAGAAGAGTAAGCCATTGGTGCATTTGCAAATGCTGAATTTGCTGTGATGCCTACCTCGCCGGAGCATTGTGGAGGATCGTTCTTCCTGACCGCCAGAGTAGTGTCTGCAAGGAGTAGGGCGTCGCCGGAGCAGTGTGGAGGATCGTTCTTCCTGACCGCCAGAGTAGTGTCTGCAAGGAGTAGGGCGTCGCCGGAGCAGTGTGGAGGATCGTCCTTCCTGACCGCCATAGTAGTGTCTGCAAGGAATAGGGCGATTCAAGGTGTCAGCGCAATGCGCCTGAATGAAACTTGTGTGATGCAGAACAAGCAAGGAACAGTGACAGGAGAAGGGGAAGGGGAACAAATTACCCTCGGCACTGGCAAACCCGTCGTCGTCCGCGTTTTCATCGGCTTCCTCTGCCACCAGAGCGTCGACCCGGGCCGCCTTCTGGCAGTAGATCCGGAAGCTGGGAGAGCCCGGCAGCGGCGCCGTCTCTTCCCCATCCTTGGGCTCTGGCGCCACCTTACACCCCTTTCTGCTCACATCCACCTCCGATGCCGACGCCGACGCCGAAGGATCCTGCGGAGGCGCCGCCGGGGGATCGGAGGCCCCGCTGTGCCCCGGCGCCCGGTCCCGCCTCCGCCGCTCGGCCCTGTCGGTCGACGCCGCGGACCCCATCGCGAGCGAAGGAGAGGGTGGGCGAGAGGGGGACGACGGGGAGCTGCAGCACGGGCGGACGCGCCATTGCGCGCGTGCCCTTAGTACCGGAGGCGCGCGAGCGGCGGCGAGGGGTTCGCGGGGGCGCGGAGCCCAAATTTGGCGGGGAAGGGGGTGATCGGGTGAGGTGGCTGATGACAGGTGGGTCCGGCCTGGCGGGAAGACGGCTGCGGATGTGCTTTGCTGGGCCAGTTTACCGTTCGCGTTTCTGGGCTGCGGTAAGAATCACAGCCCGCCTATAAAGAGCCTTTAGTGAAGATGGGCTGTTAGTGGTAAGCAGGCCTCTTTGATTAAAAATATTTCTAATAGTCTCGAGAAAAAAAATTCTAAAGGAAATTTGGATCTAATCTTTAGATTATTTTGTACATGTGCTCTTTCGATTCATAGGATTTTTTTCTTAGGATTCATTCGTTTCCAACAACATGGAGAGAATCCTTTGTTTATTCCCATGTACGATCAAGCATGCAAACAACCATGGTGTGGTATAGGTGGAATTTAGGGCAACCAAAGATAATTAGTTCTCGGTGAAACTAAATTGCTTGGTAGGCTGGGGGCGTGTGATGCGAGATGGTCCGTGGTTATTCCGCGGCTACCGGTGTTGTTGGCTAACTATGATGGTTGGCCGGATCTGGATGAGACAAAGGTATTCATGTATCAGGCATGTGCGAGAGTTCAAAATGGCAACGGAGACAGGGATCACCGGGGGGCATGCCACCGTCCCCGCCCCGATCCCCGCTAGCCC
>NC_041384.1:682479357-682530624 GCF_002162155.2 Triticum dicoccoides | reverse complement strand
GATCCCCATGGGGATCTCCATGGATACCAACAACAACAAAACAACAGTAAAAGAGAAGCACAAGTGCACAACAATAGTATATTGGCATAAGTAAAAGAGGAGCACAAGTGCACAACAGCAGTATATTAGCAGCACAAAATAGCAGTAAAAGAGGAGTAAAACTGCAGTAAACTTTTGACAGATTTAATCATACATTATAGCAGCACAACAACAGTACATTGGCAGCACAAAGAACAATTATTTTGACAACAATCTTCCATTAGAGAAGCAAAACAATAGTAAATTAGCAGCACAAACACAATATTTTTTGACATAGATTCAATCATCCAAGGTCTGACCACAATAAGTTTGACAGATTCAATCATCTCGACTCAAGTCTGACCACATACTGGAAGTACGAATGGAAGGATCGTTTGGATGTCTGAAGGTACAAGGTACCAATCAACAGTTGCTGAGTGGGCCAAACTGATCAATGCCCCTGCAGAGCATGAGGATGATATAGATGTCTATGTCAAGAAGAAGAAAGATCACAACTCCATGGCCAACATGTATAAGGAGATTCCTGACAAAGCCTTGGATAATCATAAGCTAGGCTCTGTATATTATCTGGTATCTGGACTGGCCACCATCAACACCATCTTGAAGCACACCATGTTGCCCAAATCAGGATATCACAGGATGATCAGAGGCCATTCCATCAATTTTTTGCAGTTGTTTGATGTGCCCCAGAAGTTCAAAGTGATGAGTTTGATTGTTGAGACAATCAAGAGGACAACTGCAGACCAGAAAAGATCATGTGGGTATGCTCCACACATCCAAATGCTCATCAACTTTAAGATGGGCACAGGCACATACCTATTGGACAAGGAACATCTTCCCTTGAGGCCTGACTTTGAAGACAACATAGTTGTCATGAATGAAGAAGATCCCACATCTGTAGAGGCTCAAGAGAAGAGGGAGAAAGCAAAAGCTAAGAAGGCAGCAAAGATGCCAAGTGTTGAAGAGGCTTCTCAAGTGTTCCTCAAGTTAAAGCAAGATCAACTTGGATATCTTATTCAAGCCACCTTGAGGATTGAGAAAGGATTGGTCACCCTAACTCGGAACCAAGAGAGCCTGGAGAGGATCATTGAAACAAAATTCTATGATCTTGACTTGAAGGTGGCAGAGATGCAGACAGTTGTTGAGCAGCTTCAGGAAGAAGCTGAAGAGAGGAAAGGGAAAGCTACCATAGATTCCTTTCAGAGAGTGCCTAGGGCACAGAGATCTGCAGCAGTGTCTGTGACAGATACACGAGCTACTACATCAGCACTTGCAGCCACAGCATCAGTAGCCCCTCCAGTGGCCACTCCACCAGCTCCTACAACTTCAACATATGCATTCTGATACGTCTCCGTCGTATCTATAATTTTTGATTGTTCGAAGCCAATATTATACAACTTTCATATACTTTTGGCAACTTTATATACTATTTTTGAGACTAACATATTGATCCAGTGCCCAGTGCCAGTTCCTGTTTGTTGCATGTTTTTTGTTTCATAGAAAATCCATATCAAACGGAGTCCAAACAGGATAAAAACTTACGGAGATTTTTTTGGAATATATGTGATTTTTGGGAAGAAGAATCAACGCGAGACAATGCCCAAGGGGGCCATGAGGCAGGGGCGCGCCCCTGACCCTCGTGGACACCCCGTAAGCCGGTTGGTGCCCTTCTTTCTCCGCAAGAAAGCCAATATCCGGATAGAAATCGTGTTAAAATTTCAGCCCAATCGAAATTACGGATCTCTGGGAATATAAGAAACAGTGAAAGGCCAGAATCTGGAACTCAGAAACAGAGAGAGCCAGAGAGACAAATCCAATCTCAGAGGGGCTCTCGCCTCTCCGCCGCCATGGAGGCCATGGACCAGAGGGGAAACCCTTCTCCCATCTAGGAAGAAGGTCCAGGAAGAAGAAGAAGAAGAAGAAGAAGAAGAAGAAGGGGGCTCTCTCCCTCTCTCTCCCGGTGGCGCCGGAACGCCGCCGGGGCCATCATCGTGTGACGGTGATCTACACCAACACCTCCGTCATCTTCACCAACATCTTCATCACCTTCTCCCATCTATTTACAACGGTCCACTCTCCCGCAACCCGTTGTACCCTCTACTTGAACATGGTGCTTTATGTTTTATATTATTATCCAATGATGTGTTGCCATCCTATGATGTTTGAGTAGATTTTCGTTGTCCTATCGATAATTGGTGAAGTGCTATGATTGGTTTAATTTGCTTGTGGTTATGTTTCTGTCCTTTGGTGCCCATCATATGAGCGCGCGCGTGGATCACACCATAGGGTTAGTTGTATGTTGATAGGACTATGTATTGAAGGGCAAGAGTGACAGAAGCTTCAACCTAGCATACAAATTGATGCATACGAGATTGAAGGGGGGCCAATATATCTTAATGATATGGTTGGGTTTTACCTTAATGAATGTTAGTAGTTGCGGATGCTTGCTAATAGTTCCAATCATAAGTGCATAGAATTCCAAGTCAGGGATGACAAGCTAGCAGTGGCCTCTCCCACATAAAACTTGCTATCGGTCTAGTAACGTAGTCAATTGCTTAGGGACAATTTTGCAACTCCTACCATCACTTTTCCACACTCGCTATACTAACTGTATTGCTTATTTACCTAAAATAGCCCCTAGTTTTTATTTACGTGCTCTTTATATTCTTGCAAACCTGTCCCGTTACACCTACAAAGTACTTCTAGTTTCATACTTGTTCTAGGTAAAGCGAACGTTAAGCTTGCGTAGAGTTGTATCGGTGGTCGATAGAACTTGAGGGAATATGTGTTCTACCTTTAGCTCCTCATTGGGTTCGACACTCTTACTTATAGAAAGATACTACAATTGATCCCCTACACTTGTGGGTTATCACTTTCATCGTTGGAGTCCTCTCGACGCCTCCTCCCGAAGATCAAGCCTAGAGAGACGCATATCACTATGCATTTTTGAGATTTTTGGTAACTTGTTGCCAAAGGGGAAGAAAGTGTATAGATCATAGGCTTCGTGAGAGAGAGTTTGTTTGCTTCTCGTTGTTTAGTGTTTTGCTTCTCGTTGTTTCTTTTGCGACTTGTTTGATACTTTTTCGTGTTCTTGCTTGGATGATACTCTATGTTACTCTTTGTGTGAGATACTTGTATGATCATGTGTTTGATCATATCATACCTTAATGCTTGTGTTTGAATGATGTTACTATCTATCTCTCATGTATGATCATTCACTTTGCCTTGGTGATGAGTGCATATTTCATTTTCTATCATTTTGAGCGCTCCACCAAGATGTATGTGACATAAAAGAGTAACCCATGATCCTAATCGATTGTGCATTTGCATTCAAAAGCAAATTTTAAATAATGCACAAATTTAGGGGGAGCTCTTGCTTATCAGATACTTCTCAAAGCGACGATATATTTCATTCTTATTATCATTTGTCGAAGCTTTGATCTATATGTTGTCATCAATTACCAAAAGGGGATACATATTGGCTCCCTCAAAATGCTAAGGATACATACGGACCCCTCAAAAGATGTGGACCCCTCAAAATGCTAAGGATACATATTGGCTCAAGCTCAAGGCTCTACATTTTTATTTTAGTGATCCAAGATCACATTAAGTCCATATAAAAAGCCAATACTATTAAAAGGAGATGAGGTGTTTCTTAATGGCTTGCTTGCTCAAAATGCTTAGTGATATGCTCCAAAAGCCCTCAACCACTTTCTCATATCCATATATGTCCCAAACCAAAAGTCAAACTCGGCCCTACCGATTTGATCTATCCGGCGCCACTGAGTTCTTTTGACATAGCCATAGCTAGAAACCCTAATCAGTTCAATCTCACCGATAGGGATCTCGGTCTCACCGAGATGGGATTGCAAACTCTCTGTTTCCCTTCGTAACGTTTTGGTCTAACCGAGATGAGCGATCGGTCCCACTGAGTTCGCAATGCAAACTCTCGGTTTTCTTTTCATAACGTTTTGGTCCCACCGAAAAGAGCGATTGGTCCCACCGAGTTTGCCTGACCAACTCTCTGTTTGCCTATTACAGAAATTGGTCTCACCGATTTCATGTGATCGGTCTCACCAAGATTATGTTATGCCCTAACCCTAATGAAATCGGTCTCACCTAGTTGACATGTCGGTCCCACCAAAAATCTTAACGTTCATATTTTGAACTAAATTGGTCTGACCGAGTTTAACTATTCGATCCCACCGAGTTTGGTAAATTGTGTGTAACGGTTAGATTTTGTGTGGAGACTATATATACCCCTCCACCCTTCCTCCAGTCGAGAGAGAGCAATTAGAACGTGCCTACACTTCTACCATTCATTTTCTGAGAGAGAACCACCTACTCATGTGTTGAGACCAAGATATTCCAATCCAACCATAAGAATCGTGATCTCTAGCCTTCCCCAAGTTGTTTTCCACTCAAATCATCTTTCCACCAAATCCAAATCTGTGAGAGATAGTTAAGTGTTGGGGAGACTATCATTTGAAGCACAAGAGCAAGGAGTTCATCATCAACACACCATCTATTACCTTTTAAAGAGTGGTGTCTTCTAGATTGGTTAGGTGTCACTTGGGAGGCTCTGTCAAGATTGTGGAGTTGAACCAAAGAGTTTGTAAGGGCAAGGAGATCGCCTACTTCGTGAAGATCTACCCAAGTGAGGCAAGTCCTTCGTGGGCGATGGTCATGGTGGGATAAACAAGGTTGCTTGTTCATGGACCCTTCGTGGATGAAGCCCTTCGTGGACTCGCGCAACCGTTACTCTTCGTGGGTTGAAGTCTCCATCAACGTGGATGTACGATAGCACTATCTATCGGAACCACGCCAAAAATCTCCGCGTCTACATTGTGTTTGCTTCCTCCAAACTCCTCCCCTTTACCTTCATATGCAATGATTTACATTCCGCTGCTATACTCTTAGATTTGCATGTGTAGGTTGATTGTTTGACTTGTGCTAAGTTACTAAAAATCTGCCAAGACTTAAAATTAGAAAAAGACTAGATTTTTATTTGGTCAAGTAGTCTAATCACCCCCTCTAGACATACTTCTGATCCTACATGATGACACTACCTCACAGGACATCAAGAGGCAGAAGACGAATGAAGCAACATCCATGGACTTGGCAACATTGGCGGGCTCCAATGTGGAGTACCACTAGGCCCAATAAATCACCTAGTTTGGAACAACCACACTCACTCAAACCAACACCCAAAGCTTGTCTTCTATGTGAAACTAGGCAAGCTTCAGTTCGTGTTGAAAGGTTGAAAGGCAGACTAGGTACGAGAGAATTCTGTGGAGTAGACGGGCAAGGACTCGGTGGTGGTTATTTTACATAGGTATATGGCAAGCCGCAAACGGAAAATAGACACCTCATGTGAGTACGTCGAGCACGTTTACAGGCAATCTCTGATTCCTCGGCGAACGACGACAAAGAGTAGTACGTGAGAACACGCCCACATCCAGCGAGGAGTGGAGGACGTGCCCTCACTGGACGTGGGAGACACACGCCCACATCCAGCGAAACGTAGATTAGGCTAGGTGTACTTTTGTGCTATGTAAAAAAACGTAGTAACAAAACAGTCATGTCCGGTTCTCATAATTTTCACCTGGTTTGTTAAAGTTTCATTTGAAATGTCTCCAATTTGATGAACATGATTGGATGGCTGACCCTGTATCCGTGGCCACAGAGACGCGACGTTGAAGATGCCCTAACATCGTTGTTGTAGACCCTGAAAAGGCACCATCATTTGTTGTACCTGGACGATGATTGACTGGTAATCCGCGCACGCGTGACCCCAGCAGATAGCTGTGTCCTGGTTTAGCACATGTGGGTTGTGTGGATTGGTTGCTTGCTTGCTTTTCCAAGAACAAATCCATCAATCCGTCCATCCGTCGAAGTGTCAACCAAACCATGCTTGGCAGACACGGGCCCTTTCTCCTCTCCTTCTTTCGCTTGCAAGTCATCGCCATGACTCGCGTATGTACGCGCCGCAAAGAAAACGATGTGGTGTGATGATGGAGCTGGAGCCAGTGGACAGACAGACGTCACAGGCTACGGCACTGCCTGCGAGGGAACATTTTCTTCGCGGAGCAAGCAACACTACCTTCATCTATTTAGGCCTAGTTCTTTTGTCAGAATCTAAGGATTCTACTCCTACCTAGATTCTTCCAGAATTTTTGAGCCCCATTTATTTTACAATCATGTCTAATTAGATCTTAACTAGATAGGATTGTAAAACAACCCCATTTGTTTTACAATCATGTCTAATTAGATCTTAACTAGATAGGATTGTAAAACAAATGGGGCTCAAATATTCTGATAGAAGCTGGATAAAGGTCGGATTCCCTAGATTCTGGCAAAAGAACTGGGCCTTAGTTTTCTTCGCGGAACAAGCAACACTCCCTCTCTCTCATTTCAGGGCTCTTTCATCCAAGAGGCCTACATTTCAACTTTGGAGGCTTCTATATTTGGAATCCAAGGTAAATGACTTGTCTCATTTCCCTTCATTAATTAAGGAGAATGGAATTGCACAGTTAATTAGCGGAAAACCAAGATCGACACAACAAACACACCGATGACAAGCAGTGCTTGGGCCTCCACGGTACACATAAACCTCGTTCCAGGCCGTTGATCAAATTTACCACAGGCACAGCACCAGAATCTTTATTAAAAATATATTATTACTTTATTGTTCATTCTATAAAAAATCTTCCCCAACACGAACACAACACCAAACATGGCGTATCTCATCTTACACCGATGTCATACAACAAGCGTATCACATCTCAAGATGATATCAGTCTACAGTTCAGTTCATCTTTCAATAGCACAGAGATGGCAAACAGGGTAGATCACTCTCGTCTTACCCTGTTACACAACAAACGTAGCATCAGGCATCAGGAGTTCTTGGGCACAGTTCATGACATCTTCTTTGCTTTCTTGTCCGCCCACTCCTTGCGTTTGGCGTCAATCAGCTTTTGCACATTGGCATGGAAGCCAGGATACGGTTCATAAGCGGCAAACTTGTGGAGAATCTGAAGCAAACAACAAGATTGGCATGACTTGTAAGGCAATATCTTGTCGATTATCAGAGTGATGATGCTACAGAATGCGTACCTCTAGAAGCACGAAATATGGGGCCATCAACAAAGCCTGGACAAGATTGTCAACTAGAGCAGGTGCCCGCTTCTACAATCAGAGTAAGTGTCAAGTATTAGTAATCCTTGGGCAAGAATTTTCTACAGGTGGTGCTCAACCTAGTATTAATAATAGTAGCTTGGTAGAGACTTGCCTCAAAAACTCCATGGCCAATGAATTGCATAGTCCAACAGAACAGCTGAGCTACCAATACCACCTGCGGAAAAACAAAGAATTTATGCTTGATCGATTATGTTTTGCAATCTAATTTTCTATAGCCACAAAGCATCTTCAGCGCAAACCATGCATCATCATTCATCCTAAAGCAAACGTCGACATAATCAAAATTTCAGGAGTTAAGAAAAAGGGATTGAATCCCCATGTAAGCATCTTCAACACGGCAAACTATGCAGCATCCTTCATCCTAAAAGCAAAAATTGAGGGGTGACGAAAAAGGCATTGAATCTGCAAGTAGGTGCCTGCAGTCTAGCTTTTGAAACTTTAAGCCTCAGAAACCTAGACCCACTGAGACTAGATAAAAAAAAAGCGTGAACTTCGGAAGTGCGGCAGAATCAGATAAGCCCCCTCCCTTACCCCCCATCCCCCAAACACCATGGAGCAACAAAAATGCTATGACAGCTGACGCCTTCTTGCCATCACAATCATGAAAGTACATGCTGGATATTAACTGATCAATATCATGTGTAATGACCTTTAAAAGTGCAGTAATTAGGAGTAGAAGGAGCAAGCAAACATCTAGTGCAGTGTGGTTTATTGCGAGTTACAGGTAGCTCAACGTAAGGAGCTGTGCATCAACCACGAACAATGATCAGATCAGTTTCTACGACAGATACATGAAATTTTACATATGACTATATGAGCTCCCCTCAGAACAATTCCATGCTTTGTTCCAGAATATAACTTCTCTGCTACACTATAAGATAAAATCATCAACTGTCAAACGACCAACAGTCTCATCTTCTACCAGGATTTCATTTCATCAATTCAAAGGCAACAACAAGTTTTACTACTTGCTATCTAATTTTTGTACACTACGATGCATTTCAGAGCGAATTGTGGTATTTAGACATTTGCAGTCAATAAAATAGCCTCAAGCTTTGATTACTCCATATCCCTTTTCAGTTTAAGTTATCTGTGATGCTGTTGAACGAACATGACCACAAACTCTAAAAATCCCTTTCCCCACTACAGAAATTCAACGCACATAGCCTGATCAATCCAACTGCAAGTCAATTATTTTCTTCCCAAATCTCATAGCTTATCACCACGACACCAGATCAGAGAAGGATGAATACTGAAGACAAAGTCAAACAAAGGAAGAAGCCAGGAGTGGCGATCGGGGCTGTGTGATGCAAAACCTTCCATCCGAGGGAGAAGCCGAGGCGGGCGGCGAGGGCGGAGCTGGCGCCCCAGCAGAGGAGGCAGAGGAGGGCGGCGAGCGCGCCCGAGCGGCGGTCGAGGGAGACGTAGAAGGCCCCGTAGACGGCGGTGAAGACCGCGGCGGCGCGCGGGAACGGGGGGGCGATGTGGAGGAGCAGGAGGGCGGTGAGGAAGATGGGCCAGACGAAGAGCGCGTGGATGAAGACGTTGACCGGGTTGCTGTGGTACGCGCCGTAGAAGGCGAAGTGCCGCTCCAGGTCGAGGAACCCGCCGCCGCCGCCGGCCATCGCGGGATTCGTCGATCGGGCGCTGCCGCTCGCAGACGGAGGAGGCGCGGCCGAGGCGGAGCGCCGGGGGGAACGGATGGGGGAAACGGCGGCGCCTACAGTACTTACGAAGGGCGGGGAGGAGTGTCGCTCTACTCTAAGAGATTGCCGTCGACTTTTGCCTTCCTTTTATTTGACAGAGAACAAGGCGGGGGCATGTCGCTGGTACTGCTCTGGCGGCTCTATCATTCATTCTACAGTTTGGTCAGACCGTGCTCCGGTCAGATGAAATATACAGTATTCAGAATTATTTTCGTCACACAAACCTTTTTTATGGAGTACTATATTAAAATAGATTAATTAAATCAAAGAATCGGGACACAGGGACGAAAAATGCATATGGTGGCCGACCCCATGGAGCCCTTTTTCTCTGCGAAAATACTAGTATTCCACATCTTGAGTTGGTTAGGTGGACAGTGGTATTCCCAATCCACCAGGGTTCAAATCCTGGTGCTCGCATTATTTCTGGATTTATTTCAGGATTTCCGGCGATGCGCTTTCAGTGGGAGGAGACGTTCCCGTCGACGACGAGGCGCCTATGGTGACTTCGTAAATCTCAAGATGATATGCCGGCTCAGTCTCTCGGAGGTGCTCAGAGTGGTAGGGTGTGCGTGTGTGCGTTTATAGGGGTGAGTGTATGCGCGTGTATATGAGCGCTTGTGTCTGTACTGATGCTCAAAAAAAAATTTGAAAACAATTATACACACAAGCATGTATTTTTAATATCATGTGAGTACAAATTTGTGGACATATAACTCATATGTGATCCACACGGAAAAGGTAAATGCATAGTTTACAATGGGTTTTTTCTTTGTTGTATTTGGGCCAAATATTCGTCTTTCTTGAAAATAATAGAATTGGTTCATGAAACTTTATACATATTTGAAGAACATATATATGTATTTGTAGAAAAATATATTTTCAAAATTTTATATACTTTTATGATTTTTTAAAGGGCTCCGTGGAGCCCGCCCTTTATAACGTCTCACTCGACACAAGGAACACTTCCATTGAAAAAAACTCCTTAGCTCGAGCTCATATGCACCTGCTGTGAACAATCAATTCAAAAAATAGTAAACAAATTCAAAATAATAGCAAATATTGGTGAAAACTTTGAGTGCTTACAAAATTTTATTAGGAAATGACATTCGTGGAAGTTGTGCCAAAAAAATCGATGCTCCAAAATGTCTTCAAAGTTAACATTTCTGGATCACTGATTTTTTTGTCACAACTTCCAGAACATTATTCTGTGATGAAACTTCGCAAACACTCAAAACATCCATCAATGTTTGCCACAAAAAAATCAATTTATTTTTTCAAAAACATTATTTTTTGGATTTTGCTATTCACTCGAGCTCAAGCTAAGATACTTTGCGTCCCACTTCCATCGTGCAATGTTAAGGGTATAATGTTCTTTGATGATGACCATTTTGACTCTGGGGAGTATATGCAAATCATACTCAAAGTGCCTCCAAGGGACTGAGCTACTATGCGTTTGGAAACAAGATCCCGTTCAGAAAAAAAAACAAAAAATACCATGGCATGCATATGTATGAAAATTTCAAAAGGGGTCTCCATTCGAAAAAGTCATATGCATGGCAATTTGTGTAAATAGAACGGAAAAACACACGCACAAAAAAAACTCGACTGATTACGAGCACCTCCCGAAAAAAAAGTAGGTGCACAGTCCTCACATGCAAACCTTAAGATTTCAATGTCTTAACCAACGAGTTGTTAAGCTAGGCTCATGGTAGACACAAAGTAGTCACCGTCATCTCTCCAAGAAAGAGAGAAAACTTAGGGTTCCTTTGCCTTCCGCCGGCGCTGCCGTCGGTCCGCCTTGTATCTGGTGGGTCTAAGGACCATGGAGGTGTGGTGGACCCTGACTCTTGCCGGCAAGAAGGGGTCTCGCTCCATTTTTAGGTGTTTTTGTGAGTTCGTTTTAGTTTTGTGTCCTGTTCAAGAAGACAAGGCGGTGACAGCTCCCTGAAGATGTAATAAGGTTCTTCCCGCCTAGCTCTTGTTCTGTTGATGCGACTTGCGTTATTAGAGGGTGCTTGGAGGTGTGCCTCTGGCAAATTTTAGGGGATTCGATAGGTGTTGGTCTTTGATGGATCGGCTTGGAACAGGTCTTTTTTCGTCTTGGATCATGTTCCTAACTTCCTATCCAGTACACGGAGCATATGCCAGGCCATACTTGAGTTCGTTACAAACTCATTCAAAGCTTTCCAACGGAGGTACGAAATTGGTACGGTTAATTAGAAGGTCTATCAACCGCAAAAAGGGGGGGAAAGTTAGAAGGTATATTCTATGTTCTAGAACAATGCAGGAGAGTATGCTTAGTCAATTACAAAAAAAAGAGTATGCTTGGTCAATCTTGGCGTTGCTTCATTTTCCATTTCCCATATAAAATTCTGAAGATTTGTGTCAGCGGTGGAGGTCGTAACGCTCACGCCTTCGCTCGTTAGCTCGCACGGCACGACTGCTCCCGCTACAGCAGAGAACTTGCGGCCAAGGCATGCATCGCGCATGCGTCCCCGGCACCGGCCCGTACGCGTCCGGTGAATACAGCTCGATCTACGGTTTCTTTTTCTAACAACATTCACCGAAGGCCAGCGCTAGACGCCGCCGGTCGGCCGGGCAAATTTGAGCCGGTCGCCGGGCGCCCTGATGCAGCCTTTAGAGCATCTTCAGTCGCGTCCTCATCAGCCTTCTCAACTATTCTTTAACATCGACATCTAAAAAACGGCCTAGTCGCGTCCCTGGGAGCCCGTTTTTAGCTAGTTAGTATCAAAACTGACGCCGGCAGATCCAGACCGAACCCGACGCGCTGGGGGCGTCGGGGAAACTGATTTTGGGCGAACGGGAATGGGCCCGCCGAGTTAGCGACCCGCCGCTTCGTCATCCTCATCGCCTCGGTTCCACAGAAATCATTGCCAAGGCTGCCGCGCCGGTCAGCCTCCCATTGATGCCTCACGGGCGGCGCAGTGAAGGTGCCGCGACGCGCGACCCACCCTCTCCCGCTATGCGGCACCCGGCGAGCAGGTTCTCACTGTCCCGCTTCGGCTATAAAAGCCGACCTCCCCGCAGGGGAACGCCACA
This sequence comes from Triticum dicoccoides, assembly GCF_002162155.2. NCBI lineage: Eukaryota > Viridiplantae > Streptophyta > Magnoliopsida > Poales > Poaceae > Triticum > Triticum dicoccoides. The sequence goes on along the minus strand of NC_041384.1, from coordinate 682,518,619 downwards.
GTCGCTACACCTCGCCTCCTCTCTCGCCTCGTCTCGCCACAGAAGCCACTCTCCCTCTCTTCCCCCGCCGACGAGCAATGGCTGAGCGTTACCCAGGCGACACCGCGGCGGGAACGATTTCGGCTGACGCCATCTTCGCGAGGACGAGGCGCGCCTCCTCTACGAGGCCGACTACCCAGCGCCCCTAGAGATGCGGGTGCCGGGCTCGTGGAGGCTGAGCGCCGGCGGCGTCCCGGTGTCCCCGGTGCTCACCGGGGCTGAACGGCGCGCCGAGATCGCCTGCATCTGTTCATCGTTGTCGGAGGCGCAGCGAAACGAGCCGAGGTACGCCGCCGACAGCCACACGCTGTGGACGATGTACTTCGACCGCCGCCACGAAGACCAGGTCGCCTCCGCCAACGGCACCATCCCTCGCGGCCCCCTCAACACCGACGGGAAGCGCAAATGGTGGGGCGTGCCTGGCCGCACCCTCGAGGTCGTCCTCGACCACATCAAGACGCCGCGCCTCGAGTACCCAGCGCCCCCATCCTTCTCTCGCCGCCGCGGTAGTTCCTGGACACCGCAGCGAATGGAGGCAGCGATCTCCTCGTCGTCGAGTTCCGATTTGCTCTCCTCGGGGTTGCCGGCGCTCCGCCCCATCAAGCCGGAGCCGTAGGAGACGTTGCTTGGGCGCCGCACCCGCAGCGGCGCCCTCGTCATCAACGAGGGTGGCCGTCCCTCTCCTCGTTCCCTCCGCCTTGTCCGTCGAAGACCGAGCCAAGGTTGCTCCCCGTCAAGAAGGAGCACCTGGAAATGGCCGCCGCCGACGAGACCGCCCTCAAGTGGGCGAAGGCGGGCTACGTCCGCGAGCAGGTGGAGCGCCAGCGCCGGGCCTACGAGGAGATCAAGGCCCGGCGCCGTGGACGCGACGAGGACGCGCCCGGGCCGTCCAACCCGCACGTTGGTGACCCTGGTCAAGGGTGCAGCAGGGACGGCGGCGGATCTGACGGGACGCAGGGCGGCGGCGGTGGCGACTACACCCGGTTCTACAGGCTCCTCGGCATGTAGAAGGTGGGCGGCGGCGACGTAGTAGGCATAGTTCTTTTCTGTTTTTTATACAAATTTGAATGAAATGGCCGAGTTTGTGCCGTCTTTGTACAAATTTGAATCAAATCACCGTGTTTGCGCCGATTTGGGGGGCGACCTGCGGGCGGCGACTGTGAACGCAATTGCCCCCACGCCGAAAGTAAACACTGATTCACCCACAAACCGCGTTTTCTCGGCGTCTTGGGAGGCCGAACGGCTGGAGATGCTCTTAGAACCATACAATTCCTTTTTCTTTCTTTTTTAACCAGAAAAAAAGCCCCTTCTCCCTCTGTGCTAGGCACGTCCTCACCTCTTTGATGCACACACATCTCCAGCTCCGGCGAGGCACGGCGGCGACCTCTCTCCCCCCGACGTTGGTCCCGCTCACGGCAGCATCCGCGTCGCATCGAGACCCGACAACATCTTCCGTGGCCACCGAAGTTGGTTGCGCAGCCATGAGAGGCACCGGTTGCAGTTCACCGGCGCTCACCGGTAACCAATCGTAGCACTGCTACCAAGACGTTTTGCAGCACGTCAGCCGAGGTTATAACACCAACGTGAGACGCCAGCACCGTCGTAGGAGCTTGGACGGTTCCAGCATCTTGGAGCCACAACCACGGTTCTAGCATCTGCGAGCCATAGTTGCAACACCCGTCGGCATGGTCACCACGAACAACCGTGGCTCCAGCATCTAGCCACCATAGTTCCAGCATCTGGATGCCATGGTTCCAGCAACTAACCATCATGGTTGCAACACCCCCGTCGGCATGTCACAAATCGGCGGCTGCAGGCTTCCAACATCTAGCTGCCAAGGTTCCAGCAGGGGTCGTAGGGAGTTGGTGGCCTATCATGGTGGCGCATGGTGTAGCGTGCTGCAAGGGTGAATGGTGAACCAAAGAACAAAGGACAGGGAAGAGGAAGAGCTCGAGCTCGAGTGATGGTAGGAGAGAGAGAGAGAGAGAGAGAGAGAGAGATCTTGGGAGAAAAAGAAACGAATGAGTGGAGGAAAAAGACCCCGCGGAAGAGGATAAGGACACGAAGCGGTGGATGTGCCCGCAGTTGCGCGTGCAATTGGAGCAGTTTTAGGCCGTTCGTCCAACTATCCATGGTCTCAACTCAGAAAAAAGAGAAGTTATCCATGATCTGTTCAAAACAAAACAAAAAAACTATCCATGATGTGCATCGTTTTTTTTTCAGATTTGTCCAATCATCATCTTCTTCTTTCTCTCAAACTAATTCTTTTGCATTTGATGTCGTAATAACTCAAAGATAAATATTATAACAAAATTAATACTTTAAATTTGAGTTCAGTTTATTCGACCAGAAGTGCTTTTGTTGGTTTCTATGGAAAATACCCACACACATGCTCCACTAAATCATTAAGAAGTTGCATATGCATTTCTGAACTACAAATCATGCAATGCATCTCGACGAAATTCTCAAACACAACCAAATCTTAAAGTGCAAGGTTCATAGGATCACCCAACATTGCATACTATGTCGTCCTTCAAAATCTTGTTGTGCGGGATCAAACAACATGCCGTCATCTTCCACTATCTCTCGGGGTCCAATTGTCTAGTAGGTCTATGAACAATTGCAAAAACGTGCTTAGAGCACTCCAAATGTCTCTCTCCACATCATTTCAAGCATTTTATTGCCTTTGAGTAAAGTGGGCTTTCTTGTCACCTCTTGGATGGAAGATGGTATTGACAAAAGTCACCCACAAAGGATAGGTACCATTGTCAAGACCTTGCGAACAATGGAGACCGCTGAAACACACTGATATTGTTGTGCGACCCTTATATGTCAAAGAAAGAGTGTTAAATCCACAAGTCTTATAATGCAACTGATTAAAAAGTGACAATGTTTGAGGTGGGTGCGGTGGAGGCAACGAAATTCGGGTGCGGGAAGGTAGTGGAAGACAGGGGTATAGTGAGGACGAGGAAGGGTCCAAGTTGGATAATTAGGTGAGCAAGCTACTGGGCCGGCATGAGTGACAATTCAGACTTTCCTACTTTCCTCCATTTGACACTGGGCAAGGGACATCAAGTTGATTTTTTTTTGAGAGATAAGGGACATCAAGTTGTTCATTGGTATTGGGTAAAGTCCGCCCGATGCGTTTTCTCCCACACAGTACAATTCCAACATTTGGGTGAGAATAAAAATGCCCATTGGAGTGGGCCCTAAAAATCCTTGGACTCCCTCGTGTGGGCATTGTAGCATTGTCACGGGCAAGACTGGCGGACTAGGGCTCACGAGTTCAGGGACATGCGTCTGTATGTGTGGAAGCTATGTCTCGATTATTGCAAGACTTGCCTTTTTTTTTTGAGAAAGATTGCAAGACTTGCCTCTGCCTCACTTCTGGCGCTTGGGGCACGCCGCCTTAGTGGGCCGCCCATTAAAACGATTTTAGGAAGGTTTTGTACACCAGTTTGGATTGATTTGACAACCTTACATGCGATTTTGTACTTTTTTATATTTCTTCATCGATTTTCTTATGCTTATTCCTTTCATCTATTTCAAATAAAAAATAAATAAACACCAGTTATACATTTTTCGTATATATGCGAAACTTTTTTATACACGTAGAACATATTTTAAAATACAAAACGAACATATTTTGTTCAAATGTTTGAACATTTCTTCGGATCAATGTTAAACACTTTTCAAACAGATGCTGAATGTTTTTGAATGCATAAAAGACTTTTTAAAGTTAAATGAACATTTTTACATTGTATTAAAAAATTTAAAATTCGCAAAAATATTTTTGAAACGAGCAACGATTTTCTAAAAGGTCACATTTTTTTAATTGGACGCTTTTTTAGAATATTACGCCAATATTTTTATATATTGTACACTTGTTTTTGGAAATGTCACCAATATATACTTGAAAGGAGCGGAAATTTTTAAAATGTCTATTACTCCCTTCGATGCATATTAGTTTCTGCTGTTTTAGTACAAAGCACCATCACATATTATGGATATAAGGGAGTATGTTTTTTTTTCAATGGTACAAAACATTTTTCGAAATTATGCAAACTTTTTTTAATTCCAAAATTTTAAAAACTCATTAACATTTTCTAAGTTTCATGATTTCTTAAATGGTACAAACAGTTTTTTTTTCTGAAATTGCATGAACAAAATTTTTACAGTGTGTTACCATTTTCCCTATTTTCAGTGAACGTTTTGGAAAATTCTATAAAAAAGTTTCAAAATATTTGTTTTCTAGAATATTTCAAATATATAAAGAGAGCAAAAAAACGAATGAACAAGAACGCTAACAATATGAGGCGCCTGCTAGGCCGAACCTACCTCTGTGTGGTTGCTGGCAAGACAAAGCGTTGCCCTTGTAAGGAAGCAACTAACCAATGGTCACCCCTCGGAGGCTCCCTCAAGGGTCACCCTTACTCCCCTTTTGGTCTGGGAGCGCGTCAAGCAGTGCATCCTGTCGCTGTCACGTACCGTGTGCTAGGCTTTTAGATTTTTTTTTCCTGTCCATTTTCTGATTTTAGATTGTTTTTCTTTGGCCTTTTTGGTTTTTACTTGGTTTTTCCCTATGTTTTGCAGGAAAGAAACATGTTTTTTCATCCGAAACACAGTTGTGCTTTTTGAAAGGAAAAAATGTATGCATTCGCGAGAAACACATCCCGTGCTTCCATTGGAAATAGAGCAAGTGCTTCAGAAGAAGCAAGTATGTGCTTCTACTTAAAGCACAACCTGTGTTTCCGTTAGAATCACAACCTTCGACGAGTTGTGCTTCTCGAAAAAAAGCACAACCTGTGCTTTCCTCGAAAAATGGGGGAAAAAGCACTTATGATGCTTTCCCCCAAAAAAGAGAAAACGGCAATCATGCTTCCGAGTTCCGTGTTTTTCTAGAATATGTCTTTGTGGTTGACATTTTTCCAGTTTTTGTTCATTAATTATTATTATTATTTACAGGCTTTTTTGTGATTCTTTTTGTCGATGTCTATTAACATGGGATCTAGCTTCAAAGATCTCGGAGCAACAAATCTAACGGTGGGAGGTGATTTTCTTAAATTCATGATTATTTTTCAAATGCATGAACTTTTTTCCGAATCCGTTAACTTTTTTTCAAAAGCATGAATATTTTTTCAAACCATTAACTCTTTTCGAATATTTGAACTTTGTTTATCAAAATTCATGATCTTTTTTAAACTCCATGACCTTTTTTCAAAACCCCCAAACTTTTTCTCAAAATTGATGAACTTTTTAAATAAATTTTTGAACTCTTTTTCAAAATTGATGAATTTGGTTTCAAATTTTGTGAACTATCTCTAAAGTTGATGAAATTTTTTCGAAACCGATAAACTCTTTTCAAGCTTGTGAACTTTTCTTCAAAATGATGATCTTCTTTTCAATTTGGTGAACCTTTTCACTTTTTCATGAACTTTTTCAAATTCTCTATATCTTTCAAAATTCACAAACTTTCTTCCAATGGATGGAATTTTTTATAAAATCCGTAATATTTTTTTATTTCACATTTTCAAAGTTTTTTTGTGTGTTGTTGGAGTGGTAGAAAACTAAAAGGTTTTCTACCATACCAACAGCACAAAAAACTATCCAGCAAAGGAAGCAAACACACGAGGGCAGGCGAGCGAACTCAGTTGCTGGGCTCCAGCCCTCTTGGGCGCGTGTGAGCGCTAGCTCTCCTTTCCGGCGCTCGAGGGGCAGAATAGGCGAAATCACTAATTAAAGGGTATCCCTTTTAAAGATCACTGTCACCTTCCCGCATGTGCGTCAATTGTCACAATTTGGAAGTTTTCCCTTTTATCATAGATTTGTTTATTCAAAATATTTTATCTCTTAAACTGTGCGTCCAAATCTCGAACAATTTTTACCATTGAATTTTTCACGCTAAGATATTTGAAACTAGATCCCATGACAATAGGTTTCTATGATTTTTTTTTCATAAATTAAAGCGACAGAAAAAAAGAGCCGGAAGCACGGTTTTTTCTCACCTTTTTTCTCTTTCCGAGAGGCAAAGGAGCAAAGCAGAAGTAAATTTGTGCCTCTATGAGAAGTAAATATGTGCCTGTCGCGTAAGCAAAAAACAATATGGTTTTCCTTTTCCAAGAGGCGATGTGCCTCTCACGAAAGCTAATCTGTGCCTCTCACGGAAGCAAAGGAAAAACAAATTTTCTTCATTTCGAGAGGCGGGTTGTACCTTTCGCGGAAGTAAATCTGTGCCTCCACGAAAAGCAAATTTGTGCTTCTCGTGGATGGAAAAAAACGTGGTTTTGAGCAAAAATATTTCCTCATTTTTTCTCCCTAAAACCTTGGAAAACCCTAGCAAAGACCGAAAGGCCAAAAAAACCTGAAAAAACCCAAAACGCATACAAAAAACCAAGGAAGCGCCTAACATGCGACATGTGACGGTGGGTGGGAGCGCACCACTTGGCCCTCTCTCAGCCAATCAAAAATGACCCATTGTGGGGCGGAATGACTAACCCACTTGTTTCGGGCAAGAGTGAATGGGACTGATCGACTCGAGTTACCGAGCGACCTCCACTCTGGGACTCCAGCTTCCGCTTCTACTTTTCTCTTGTTTAACTTATTAGCTTTTTAGGGAAAGAAGAGGGTCTGGAATAAAACTACGTCTATGAGTGTCGCGAATGAACCTTCGTTTCATCCCAAGAACAAGGAGACATGAACTAAATAACTCGTATCAGGCAACGAGAATGGTGAATGGGGAAAATGAACTAGTCAAGCTTTTGTTAGTCCAACAATATGCCCTCCTCACTTGAGGAGAATGAAGGTCATGACTTGGGCTCGGCAAGGGATACCTTTGGTTAGTTGCCCTTGGAATAGGAGCTCCACTAACGTGGGGCGATTCCTAAACGATGTCTTAAGCACCCATTCATATAGTTCCTATAATCGGGCGCATATCGATCCTTTCGAGTAGGCTGGCCTTGCTAGCTTTTATTTTTTTCTCCTAAACAAGAAAAGACGTGCACGCACCGGTGATTCGAACCCACGATCTTTTGTTCGTGGGTAAACTGCGAAAACCAATTGGGACACAACACCTATTGTTATAATTTCTCCCTTTCCCTATTTGTTCTTTTTTTCTTTTATTTTTTATTTATTTTTCTTTTGCTATTTTTTATTAAATTTGTGAACTTTGTTTTGAATCCATAACTTTTTGTCAAAATTGATGAACTTTTTTTCAAATTTGTGAACCGTTTTTTAGAATTGATGATTTTTCTCAAAATTGATAAACTTTTAGTACAATTTGTGAACTTCTTGAAAATTAATGATTTAAAAATATCGATGAAAGTTTTTCTGATATTGGATGGCCCTTTTCCTAAATCTATGATCATTTTATGAAATTGACTAATATGTTTTAAAAAAATGATGTACTTTTTTAATTGAATAAATTTTTTAAATTCGCGAATATTTTTAAAAATCAGTGGACCTTTTTCCAAATTTGAGGAACTATTTTTAAAATTAATGAACTTCTTAAAATCCGTGAACTTTTCAATATCGTTAATTACCAAATCAGTGAACTTTTCTCTCAAAATTGGTGAGCTTTTTTTGAAATCGTATTTCTCGAAATTCATGAACTTTTCAAATGATTTTTTTGAATCCATCAGTTTTTTTCTCTATTTTAGTGATTTTTTTGTTTCATAGTAAACTGTCAACCAGCAACAGGGTTTCTTTTAATAAACTATTGACTGAGCGAATGAGTCATGTTTTCTTTTTATCGAATGAGAAGCTGAGTTTTTTTTATCTTTTTAGGCAATCTCACGAAGTTTTTATTCAACCGTCACAATGTTTACAGGGACGAAAGGAATCCCTTCGGGTTGCCCAAGCCAGACATGCCGGCCCGACCCCAAAGATAAAGCATACTTCGCAAGATTGTGAGCTTCATAATTTGAGCTTCTAAACTCATGACCTATCAAACATGAAATAAAAGAAACTGAAGGAAGTTTTATCTCCTCGACGATCGCACCATATCTGGCTGCACCTCCCTTCTTGATTTCTTCAACGACCTCCTTGCAATCCGAGGCTACTTGAATGTGATGTAAGTTAAGATCATCGGCTAGGTCAAGCGCCTCTGTGATCGCGAGTGCCTACAGGGTGGGTGGGTCACCTATATTTGTGAAACCAAAGGCTGATGCTCCCACAAAACGTCTTGCTTGATCCCTGCATATAGTGCCCACTGATCCATGCTCGCCTCGACGACCTACAGCTGCATCCACATTTATCTTGAAATGACCCTCTTGAGGAGGTAGCCAACGCTGTGACCTCGCCACTGCTGCTCTGCCCGGGTTCAACATTGGTTGATTTATCATTGCGATCTCACGTAAGTAAGAGATAATAAAACTATGGATTGTGTGTGGACTCTAAAAAATACCCTCATGGATTGCTTTCCTTCGATCTTCCCATATTGCCCACAAAGTCACAGCCAGCCTCACAAACTCATCCGGTTTCAGTTTATCTTTCATTGCAAAAATCCAGCGCTTCGCCCCCTCATGTTGAACTCCGCTTAACTGATCAATCACCTCATCTGAAGACAGAGCCCACGTGCTACGAGACATCGGGCAATCTAGTAATGCATGTTTCCAGGTGTCATGCGCTCCGCATAATGGGCAGGATGCCGTCGTCGACATATTGCCGCGGTGAAGAACCTCACCAGCAAGGATCGAGTGCCTTGCAAGACGCCACAAGAAAACCTTGATCTTGGACGGAACTTTCAACTTCCAGATGGAGGTCCACTCATTGCTTTCAGTGTTGATATTGGATGGCCCTTCCACTCTATCTAGCCAGTTTTCCCTGTTGATTTTAGTGCTCACCAACATCCTATAGGCCGAACCAACTGAAAAGTGTCCACGCTGCTCCTCACTCCAGGCCCAGAAGTCTCCCACCCGTCTAGTGCAAATAGGAATCTTCAGAATTTCTTCTGCGCCAAAAGGTGTGAATACCGAACGCACCAGATCTTCCCTCCATGATGCTGTAGTAGTCTCGATGAGCTCAGAAACCCGCTGCGGTGGGTCTTGTACAAGGGAAGTGATGGGACGTTTGAAACTTGACATGGGTATCCAGCTGTGGCGCCAAATATAAGTAGACTCGCCGTGTCCAATTCTGCATATAATTCCTTGGGCCATGACATCCCTGCCATCTATTATTGCCCTCCAAATCTGTGATGGATTAGACCCAAGAACTGCATCTAGCAAGGAACACTCTGGATAGTAGACTGGCTTCAATATTCTAGCACTCAAAGAGTCATCGTAGTTCATAATTCTCCACGCTTGTTGAGCCAAGACGACCAAATTAAACATCTCCAAGTCTCTGAACCCGAGACCCCCCATGTATTTAGGTCTGATCATTACATCCCAAGCTACCCATGCTGGCTTCCGCCTAACTCTCTTGCTCCCCCACCAAAACTGACGGATGATGGATGTTACACTGTCACAAACTCCTCTCTGTAGTCTGAAGCATGACATAGAGTAAACCGGAATTGCCTGTGCAATGGACTTTATAAGTACCTCCTTACCAGCTACAGACAGGAGTTTTTCCATCCATCCTCGCACCTCTTCCCATACTCTATCTCGCAGGTATTTAAATGTGCCATTCTTAGAGTGCCCCACATCTGTTGGCATGCCCAAATACCGTTCACTGAGAGATTCATTATGTACATGGAGATTGTTCTTTACTCCATCTCTTATTGTTTGAGGACATCCTTTACTGAATAAATTGAAGACTTCTCATTATTTATCCTCTGGCCCGATGCATTGCAATAAATGTCCAGCAGGTTTGATACTTCATCATCCCCCTCCACACTTGACTTGAAAAGCAACATGCTATCATCTGCAAATAAAAGATGGTTAACAACCGGAGCCGTCGGCGCCACCTTAATACCTGCAACAAGTGATGACTGAGAATCAAATTTCAGGAGGCACGAAAGGCCCTCTGTCGCTATCACAAAAAGGTAAGGGGAGATTGGATCTCCTTGTCGGATCCCTCTGGATGGTTTAAAAGACTCAAGCTTTTCCTCGTTAAACAGAACTGAAAAAGACACAGTTGAGACCATGGCCATGACTGTATCAATCCATGCATCTGCAAAACCAAGTTTTGACATTATAGCCTTCAAGTACGGCCACTCAAGTCTGTCGTAGGCTTTCATCTGTGCTTATGAGTGTCTGCACTTTATGAAATTGTTGTTCAACTTCAGAGCACGGAAATTGTTGTTCTTTGAACTGGATCGTTTCATAAAGTGTAGACACTCATAAGCACATATGATATTATCAGTTATTAGTCTTCCAGGTACAAATGCCGACTGTTCCTGAGAGATAATATCTGGAAGGATAAGCTTCAATCTGTTCGCCACAACCTTAGAAGCTATCTTGTATAACACATTGCATAAACTGATTGGCCTGAATTGAGAAAGAAGCATTCGGTTTGTCACCTTTGGTATTAAAACAAGGATGGTGTCATTGATGCACTTGGGGCTTTCCTCCCCTCTGACTATCCTCAAAACAATGTTGGTGACATCTTCCCCAGACACCTCCCAATGATTCTGATAAAACTGAGCAGGAAAACCATTTGGACCCGGTGCTTTCGTTGGAAACATTTGGAACAAGGCACATTTTACCTCTTCGGTTGTATATGGCGCACACAAACTAGAATTCATCTCCGCTGTCACTCTCCGAGGCACATGATCGATCACATTCTGAAGCCCCTGCACTCCCTCGGATGTGTACAGTTGTTGATAGAAGTTGTTGGCCAAGACCTTAAGTTCTATCGGATCATCCACATGCACTCCCAATGAGTTCTGTAACGCTCGAATCATGTTCTTCTTCCTTCTTAAACTCGCACGAAGATGGAAGAACTTCGTATTTTTATCTCCAGATGAAAGCCACTCCATCCGTGCACGCTGTCTCCACATAATCTCCTCGCGATGATATAACTCGATTAACCTCTCGTTGATTTTTAGTTCTGCATGTGTTGGCACTGTTCTGAGAGGATCACCCCGGAGCTTGTCCAACTCATTTTTCAGTGCCTTTATTTCATGTCGGATGCTACCAAAAGATTGTTTGCTCCAGTTAGTTAGTCCCCCCGAGACCCTCATCAATTTGTCATGCAGCTCTTGAATGCTACCACAAGGACCCATACTCGTCCATTCTGCATGCACTGCATCACACAATCCTTCATGTTTTTCCCACATAACATCATACCGAAAAGCTTTCTTGGCTGTGTTATTCAGACTTCGCCCCAGATCAAGATAAATGGGGCCATGATCAGACGTCGCGACTGATATATGTTCAATACTAGCCATTGGGAACCGAGCCATCCACTGTGCGTCCGCTAGCGCTCTATCCAATCTGCATCTCGTATAAGATCCCCCAGCAACCTTTTTCTCAAAAGTCCAAAACCGCCCCTTATATCCAATGTCTAGGAACATGCAAATATCTATCGCATCTCTGAACGCTTGCATTTAAGCACTACTACGCCTACCAATTCCTTCATGTTTATTCTGACGTAGAACTTCATTAAAATTGCCAATGCACAACCATGGGAGCGAGCTAGTCGTGCTAATGTTTTTTAGGACGGTCCATGTTTGGTGTCGTAAGTGGGTCTGGGCCTCACCATAGACACACGTGAAGGAAATATGCCCTAGAGGCAATAATAAAGTTATTATTTATTTCCTTATATCATGATAAATGTTTATTATTCATGCTAGAATTGTATTAACCGGAAACATAATACATGTGTGAATACATAGCAAATAGAGTGTCACTAGTATGCCTCTACTTGACTAGCTCGTTAATCAAAGATGGTTATGTTTCCTAACCATGGACAAAGAGTTGTCATTTGATTAACGGGATCACATCATTAGTTGAATGATCTGATTGACATGACCCATTCCATTAGCTTAGCACCGGATCGTTTAGTATGTTGCTATTGCTTTTTTCATGACTTATACATGTTCCTATGACTATGAGATTATGTAACTCCTGTGTGCCGGAGGAACACTTTGTGTGCTACTAAACGTCACAACGTAATGTTGGGGAACGTAGCAATAATTCAAAATTTTCCTACGTGTCACCAAGATCAATCTATGGAGTCATCTAGCAACGAGGGAGGAGTGGATCTACATACCCTTGTAGATCGCGCGCGGAAGCGTTCAACAGAACGGGGTTGATGGAGTCGTACTCGTCGTGATCCAAATCACTGATGATCCTAGCGCCGAACGGACGGCACCTCCGCGTTGAACACACGTACGGAGCAGGGACGTCTCCTCCTTCTTGATCCAGCAAGGGGGAGGAGAGGTTGATGGAGATCCAGCAGCACGACGGCGTGGTGGTGGAAGTAGCGGGATTCCAACAGGGCTTCGCCAAGCGCTGCGGGAGGAGGGAGATGTGTCATGGGAGGGAGAGGGAGGCGCCAGGGCTTAGGTTGAGAGGCCCTCCTTTTCCCACTATATATAGGGAGCCTAGGGGGGCGCCGGCCCCAGGAGATCCAATCTCCTAGGGGGGGCGGCGGCCAAGGGAGGACTCCCTCCTCCCCAAGGCACCTAGGGGTGCCTTCCCCTTTTAGGACTCTTCCCCTTTTTTCTATCTCTAGGCGCATGGGCCTCTTGGGGCTGGTGCCCTTGGCCCATATAGGCCAAGGCGCACCCCTACAGCCCATGTGCCCCCCCGGGGCAGGTGGCCCCACCCTGTGGACCCCCGGGACCCTTCCGGTGGTCCCGGTACAATACCGGTGACCCCGAAACTTGTCCCGATGGCCGAAATAGCACTTCCTATATATAATTATTTACCTTCGGATCATTCCGGAACTCCTCGTGACGTCCGGGATCTCATCCGGGACTCCGAAAAACTTTCGGGTTACCGCATACTAATATCTCTATAACCCTAGCGTCACCGAACCTTAAGTGTGTAGACCCTACGGGTTCGGGAGACATGCAGACATGACCGAGATGACTCTCCGGTCAATAACCAACAGCGGGATTTGGATACCCATGTTGGATCCCACATGTTCCACGATGATCTCATCGGATGAACCACGATGTCAAGGACTTAATCAATCCCGTATACAATTCCCTTTGTCTAGCGGTACGATACTTGCCCGAGATTCGATCGTCGGTATCCCGATACCTTGTTCAGTCTCGTTACCGGCAAGTCTCTTTACTCGTTTCATAACACATCATCCTGTGATCAACTCCTTGATCACATTGTGCACATTATGATGATGTCCTACCGAGTGGGCCCAGAGATACCTTTCCGTTTACACGGAGTGACAAATCCCAGTCTCGATTTGTGCCAACCCAATAGACACTTTTGGAGATACCTGTAGTGTACCTTTATAGCCACCCAGTTACGTTATGACGTTTGGCACACCCAAAGCACTCCTACGGTATCCGGGAGTTGCACAATCTCATGGTCTAAGGAAATGATACTTGACATTAGAAAAGCTTTAGCATACGAACTACATGATCTTGTGCTAGGCTTAGGATTGGGTCTTTGTCCATCACATCATTCTCCTAATGATGTGATCCCGTTATCAATGACATCCAATGTCCATGGTCAGGAAACCGTAACCATCTATTGATCAACGAGCTAGTCAACTAGAGGCTTACTAGGGACATGGTGTTGTCTATGTATCCACACATGTATCTGAGTTTCCTATCAATACAATTCTAGCATGGATAATAAACGATTATCATGAACAAGGAAATATAATAATAACTAATTTATTATTGCCTCTAGGGCATATTTCCAACAGTCTCCCACTTGCACTAGAGTCAATAATCCAGTTCACATCGATATGTGATTAACACTCAAGGTCACATCCCCATGTGACTGACACCCAAAGAGTTTACTAGAGTCAATAATCTAGTTCACATTACCATGTGATTAACACTCGATGAGTTCTGGGTTTGATCATGTTATGCTTGTGAGAGATGTTATAGTCAACGGGTCTAAATCTTTCAGATCCGTGTGTGCTTTACAAATCTCTATGTCATCTCCTAGATGCAGCTACCACGTTCTATTTGGAGCTATTCCAAATAACTGTTCTACTATACGAATCCAGTTTACTACTCAGAATAATCTGGATTAGTGTCAAAGTTTGCATCGGCGTAACCCTTTACGACGAACTCTTTTACCACCTCCATAATCAAGAAAATTCCTTAGTCCACAAGTTACTAAGGATAACTTTGACCGATGTCCTGTGATCCATTCTTAGATCACTCTTGCACCCCTTGACTGACTCATGGCAAGGCACATTTCAGGTGCGGTACACAGCATAGCATACTGTAGAGCCTATGTCTTAAGCATACGGGACGACCTTCGTCCTTTCTCTCTATTCTGTCGTGGTCGAGCTTTAAGTCTTAACTTCACCTTACAACTCAGGCAAAAACTCCTTCTTTGACTGATCCATCTTGAACACCTTCAAGATCATGTCAAGGTATGTGCTCATTTGAAAGTACCATTAAGCGTTTTGATCTATCCTTATAGATCTTGATGCTCAATGTTCAAGTAGCTTGATCCAGGCTTTCCATTGAAAAAGACTTTCCAAATAACCCTATATGCTTTCCAGAAATTCTACGTCATTTATGATCAACAATATGTCAACAACATATATTTATCAGAAATTCTATAGTGCTCCCACTCACTTCTTTGGAAATACAAGTTTCTCATAAACTTTGTATACACCCAAAATCTTTGATCATCTCATCAAAGCATACATTCCAACTCTGAGATGCTTACTCCAGTCCTCAAAAGGATTGCTGGAGCTTTGCATACTTATTAGCATCTTTCAGGATTGACAAAACCTTCCGGTTGTATCACATACAACCTTTCCTCAAAAATCGTCGAGGAAACAATGGTTTTTGGCATCCTATCTGCAAGATTTCACAAATAATGCAGTAATTGCTAATATAATTCCAACAGACTCTTAGCATCGCTACGAGTGAGAAAGTCTCACCGCAGTCAACTCCTTGAACTTGTCGGGAAACTTCTTAACGACAAGTCGAGCTTTCTTAATGGTGACATTTACGATCATTGTCCGTCTTCCTTTTAAAATCTATATGTACCTAACAGCCTTACGACCATCAAGTAGTTCTTCCAAAGTCTACACTTTGTTTTCATATATGGATCCTCTCTCGGATTATATGGCCTCGAGCCATTTTGGAATCCAGGCCCACCATCGCTTCTCCATAGCTCGTAGGTTCATTGTTGTCTGGCAACATGACTTCCAAGACAGGATTACGTACCACTCTGAAGTAGTACGCATCCTTGTCATCCCACAAGGTTTGGTAGTGACTTGGTCTGAAGTTTCATGTTCACTATCATAAGCTTCTACTTCAATTGGTGTAGGTGCCACAGGAACAACTCCATGTGCCCTGCCACACACTAGTTGAAGAGACGGTTCAATAACCTCATCAAGTCTCCACCATCCTCCCACTCAATTCTTTCGAGAGAATCCTTTCCTCGAGAAAGGACCCGATTCTAGAAACAATCCCTTATTGCTTTCGGATCTGAGACAGGAGGTATACCCAACTATTTTGGGTGTCCTATGAAGATGCATTTATCCGCTTTGGGTTCAAGCTTATCAGCCTGAAACTTTTTCAAATAAGCGTCGCAGCCCCAAACTTTTAAGAAATGACAGCTTAGGTTTCTCTAAACCATAGTTTATACGGTGTCATCTCATCGGAATTACGTGGTGCCCTATTTAAAGTGAATGTGGTTGTCTCTAATGCCTAACCCATAAACTATTGTGGTAATTCGATAAGAGACATCATGGTATGCATCATATCCAATAGGGTGCAGTTATGATGTTCGGACACACCATCACGCTACAGTGTTCCAGGCTGTATTAGTTGTGAAACAATTTCCACAATGTCTTAATTATGTGCCAAACTCGTAATTCAGATATTCATCTCTGTGATCATATCATAGATCTTTTATCCTCTTGTCACGACGATCTTTCAACTTCACCCTTAAATTACTTGAACCTTTCAATAATTCAGACTCGTGATTCATCAAGTAAATATACTCAACATCTACTCAAATCATCTGTGAAGTAAGAACATAACGATATCCACTACACGCCTTAGCACTCATTGGACTGCACACATCAAAATGTATTACTTCCAACAAGTTGCTTTCTAGTTTCATTTTACTGAAAATGAGGCTTTCAGTCATCTTGCCCATGTGGTATGATTTGCATGTCTCAAGTGATTCAAAATCAAGTGAGTCAAAACGGTCCATTTGCATGGAGTTTCTTCATGCATATACACCAATAGACATGGTTCGCATGTCTCAAACTTTTCAAAAATGAGTGAGTCCAAAGATCCATCAACATGGAGCCTCTTCATGCGTTTTATACCGATATGACTTAAGTGGCAGTGCCGCAAGTAGGTGGTACTATCATTACTATCTTATATGTTTTGGCATGAACATGTGTATCACTATGATCGAGATTCAATGAACCATTCATTTTAGGTGCAAGACCATTGAAGGTATTATTCAAATAAACAGAGTAACCATTATTCTCCTTAAATGAATAACCGTATTGCGATAGACATAATCCAATCATGTCTATGCTCAACGCAAACACCAATCTCGATGGTAGAGGGAACGTGCGATGCTTGATCATATCAACATTGGAAACACTTCCAACACATATCGTCAGCTCACCTTTAGCTAGTATCCGTTTATTCCATAGCTTTTATTTCGAGTTACTAACACTTAGCAACCGAACCGGTATCTAATACCCTGGTGCTACTAGGAGTACTAGTAAAGTACACATTAACACAATGTATATCCAATATACTTCTATCGACCTTGCCAGCCTTCTCATCTACCAAGTATCTAGGGTGGTTCTGCTTCAGTGACTGTTCCCCTTATTACAGAAGCACTTAGTCTCGGGCTTGGGTTCAACTTTGGGTTTATTCACTAGAGCAGCAGCTGATTTGCCGTTTTATGAAGTATCCCTTCTTGAAACTAGTGGTTTCACCAACCATCAACAATTGATGCTCCTTCTTGATTTCTACTTTTGTGGTGTCAAACATCGCGAATATCTCAAGGATCATCATATATGTCCCTGATATATTATAGTTCATCACGAAGCTCTAGCAGCTTGGTGGTAATGACTTCGGAGAAACATCACTATCTCATCTGGAAGATCAATTCCCACTCGATTCAAATGATTGTTGTACTCAGACAATCTGAGCACAAGCTCCACAATTGAGCTTTTCTCCCTTAGTTTGTAGGCTAAGAAAATCGCCGGAGGTCTTATACCTCTTGACGTGGGCACGAGCCTGAAATCCCAATTTCAGTCCTTGGAACATCTCATATGTTCTGCGATGTTTCAAAAACGTCTTTGGTGCCTCAATTCTAAACCATTTAGCATTACGCACTGAACTATCATGTAGTCATCAAAACGTGTATGTCAGATGTTCGCAACATCCACAGACGACGTTCGAGGTTCAACACACTGAGCGGTGCATTAAGGACATAAGCCTTCTATGAAGCAATGAGGACAATCCTCAGTTTACGGACCTAGTCCGCATAATTGCTACTATCAACTTTCAACTAAATTTTCTCTAGGAACATATCTAAACAGTGGAACTAAAGCGCGAGCTTCGACATAATTTGCGAAGACCTTTTGACTATGTTCAGGATAATTAAGTTCATCTTATGAACTCCCACTCAGATAGACATCCCTCTAGTCATCTAAGTGATTACATGATCCGAGTCAACTAAGCCGTGTCCGATCATCACGTGAGACGGACTAGTCATCATCGGTGAACATCTTCATGTTGATCGTATCTACCATACGACTCATGCTCGACCTTTCGGTCTCTTGTGTTTCGAGGCCATGTCTGTACATGCTAGGCTCGTCAAGTCAACCCAAGTGTTTTGCATGTGTTCCGAGGCCATGTCTGTACATGCTAGGCTCGTCAACACCCGTTGTATTCGAACGTAAGAATCTATCACACCCGATCATCATGTGGTGCTTCGAAACGACGAACTTTCGCAACGGTGCACAGTTAGGGGGAACACTTTCTTGAAATTTTAATGAGGGATCATCTTATTTACTACCGTCGTTCTAAGCAAATAAGATGTATAAACATGATAAACATCACATGCAATCAAATAGTGACATGATATGGCCAATATCATATTGCTCCTTTTGATCTCCATCTTCGGGGCTCCATGATCATCATCGTCACCGGCATGACACCATGATCTCCATCATCATGATCTCCATCATCGTGTCTTCATGAAGTTGTCTCGTCAACTATTACTTCTACTACTACAGCTAACGGTTAGCAATAAAGTAAAGTAATTACATGACGTTTATGTTGACACGCAGGTCATAAATAAATTAAGACAACTCCTATGGCTCCTGCCGGTTGTCATACTCATCGACATGCAAGTCGTGATTCCTATTACAAGAACATGATCATCTCATACATCACATATATCATTCATCACATCCTTTGGCCATATCACATCACATAGCATACCCTGCAAAAACAAGTTAGACGTCCTCTAATTGTTGTTTGCATGTTTTACGTGGCTGCTATGGGTTTCTAGCAAGAACGTTTCTTACCTATGCAAAAACCACAACGTGATATGCCAATTGCTATTTACCCTTCATAAGGACCCTTTTCATCGAATCCGATCCGACTAAAGTGGGAGAGACAGACACCCGCTAGCCACCTTATGCAACTAGTGCATGTCAGTCGGTGGAACCAATCTCACGTAAGAGTATGTGTAAGGTCGGTCCGGGCCGCTTCATCCCACAATGCCGCCGAATCCAGATTGGACTAGTAACGGTAAGCATATTGAACAAAATCAACGCCCACAACTACTTTGTGTTCTACTCGTGCATAGAAACTACGCATAAACCTAGCTCACGATGCCACTGTTGGGGAACGTAGCAATAATTCAAAATTTTCCTACGTGTCACCAAGATCAATCTATGGAGTCATCTAGCAACGAGGGAGGAGTGGATCTACATACCCTTGTAGATCGCGCGCGGAAGCGTTCAAGAGAACGGGGTTGATGGAGTCGTACTCATCGTGATCCAAATCACCGATGATCCTCCTTCTTGATCCAGCAACACACGTACGGAGTAGGGATGTCTCCTCCTTCTTGATCCAGCAAGGGGGAGGAGAGGTTGATGGAGATCCAGCAGCACGACGGCGTGGTGGTGGAAGTAGCGGGATTCCAACAGGGCTTTGCCAAGCGCTGCGGGAGGAGGGAGATGTGTCATGGGAGGGAGAGGGAGGCGCCAGGGCTTAGGTTGAGAGGCCCTCCTTTCCCCACTATATATAGGGAGCCTAGGGGGCGCCGGCCCTAGGAAATCCAAT
This sequence comes from Triticum dicoccoides, assembly GCF_002162155.2. Taxonomy (NCBI): domain Eukaryota; kingdom Viridiplantae; phylum Streptophyta; class Magnoliopsida; order Poales; family Poaceae; genus Triticum; species Triticum dicoccoides. The sequence goes on along the minus strand of NC_041384.1, from coordinate 682,499,205 downwards.
CTCCTAGGGGGGGGGGGCGGCCAAGGGAGGACTCCCTCCTCCCCAAGGCACCTAGGGGTGCCTTCCCCTTTTAGGACTCTTCCCCTTTTTTCTATCTTTAGGCGCATGGGCCTCTTGGGGCTGGTGCCCTTGGCCCATATAGGCCAAGGCGCACCCCCTACAGCCCATGTGGCCCCCCGGGGCAGGTGGCCCCACCCGGTGGACCCCCGGGACCCTTCCGGTGGTCCCGGTACAATACCGGTGACCCCGAAACTTGTCCCGATGGCCGAAATAGCACTTCCTATATATAATTCTTTACCTCCAGACCATTCTGGAACTCCTCATGACGTCCGGGATCTCATCCGGGACTCCAAACAACTTTCGGGTTACCACATACTAATATCTCTATAACCCTAGTGTCACCGAACCTTAAGTGTGTAGACCCTACGGGTTCGGGAGACATGCAGACATGACCGAGATGACTCTCCGGTCAATAACCAATAGCGGGATCTGGATACCCATGTTGGCTCCCACATGTTCCACGATGATCTCATCGGATGAACCACGATGTCAAGGACTTAATCAATCCCGTATACAATTCCCTTTGTCTAGCGGTATGATACTTGCCCGAGATTCGATCGTCGGTATCCCGATACCTTGTTCAATCTCGTTACCGGCAAGTCTCTTTACTCGTTTCGTAACACATCATCCCGTGATAAACTCCTTGATCACATTGTGCACATTATGATGATGTCCTACCGAGTGGGCCCAAAGATACCTCTCCGTTTACACGGAGTGACAAATCCCAGTCTTGATTCATGCCAACCCAATAGACACTTTCGGAGATACCTGTAGTGTACCTTTATAGCCACCCAGTTACGTTGTGACGTTTGGCACACCCAAAGCACTCCTACGGTATCCGGGAGTTGCACAATCTCATGGTCTAAGGAAATGATACTTGACATTAGAAAAGCTTTAGCATACGAACTACATGATCTTTGTGCTAGGCTTAGGATTGGGTCTTTGTCCATCACATCATTCTCCTAATGATGTGATCCCGTTATCAATGACATCCAATGTCCATGGTCAGGAAACCGTAACCATCTATTGATCAACGAGCTAGTCAACTAGAGGCTTACTAGGGACATGGTGTTGTCTATGTATCCACACATGTATCTGAGTTTCCTATCAATACAATTCTAGCATGGATAATAAACGATTATCATGAACAAGGAAATATAATAATAACTAATTCATTATTGCCTCTAGGGCATATTTCCAAAATATAACTGGGTGATTATAAAGGTGCTCTACAGGTGTCTCCAAAGGTACATGTTGGGTTGACGTATTTCGAGATTAGGATTTGTCACTCCGATCGTCGGAGAGGTATCTCTGAGCCCTCTCGGTAATGCACATCACTTAAGCCTTGCAAGCATTACAACTAATGAGTTAGTTGCGGGATGATGTATTACGGAACGAGTAAAGAGACTTGCCGGTAACGAGATTGAACTAGGTATTGGATACCGACGATCGAATCTCAGGCAAGTAACATACCGATGACAAAAGGAACAACGTATGTTGTTATGCGGTCTGACCGATAAAGATCTTCGTAGAATATGTAGGAGCCAATATGGGCATCCAGGTCCCGCTATTGGTTATTGACCGAAGACGTGTCTCGGTCATGTCTATATTGTTCTCGAACCGTAGGGTCCGCACGCTTAAGGTTTCGATGACAGTTATATTATGAGTTTATGAGTTTTGATGTACCGAAGGAGTTCGGAGTCCCGGATGAGATCAGGTACATGACGAGGAGTCTCGAAATGGTCGAGACGTAAAGATCGATATATTGGACGACTATATTCGGACATCAGAAAGGTTCCGAGTGATTCGGGTATTTTTCGGAGTACCAGGGAGTTACGGGAATACGGGGGAAAAGTATTGGGCCTTATTGGGCCATACGGGAAAGAGAGAGGGGCTGCCTAGGGCAGGCCGCGCGCCCCCCCAAGGCCTAGTCCGAATTGGACGAGGGGGAGGGGTTGCGCCCCCTCCTTCCTTCGCTTCTCCTTTCCCTTTCCTTGTCTCCTACTCCTACTACATGGAAGGAATCCTAGTTGGACTAGGAAAGGGGGAATCCTACTCCCGGTGGGAGTAGGACTCCCTAGGGCGCGCCATAGAGAGGGACGGCCCTCCCCTCCTCCACTCCTTTATATACGAGGGCAGGAGGCACCACATAGACACACAAATTGATCTTCATGATCGTTCCTTAGCCGTGTGCGGTGCCCCCCTCCAAGATATTACATCTCGATCATATTGTAGCGGTGCTTAGGCAAAGCCCTGTGACGGTTAAACATCAAGATTGTCACCACGCCGTCGTGCTGACGAAACTCCTCCCCGAAGCTTTGCTGGATCGGAGCCCGGGGTGCGTCATTGAGCTGTACGTGTGTCAAGAACTCGGAGGTGCCGGAGTAACGGTGCTTGGATCGGTTGGACCAGGAAGACGTACGACTACTTCCTCTACGTTGCATCAACGCTTCCGCTTCAGTCTACGAGGGTACGTAGACAACACTCTCCCCTCTCGTTGCTATGCATCACCATGATCTTGCGTGTGCGTAGGAATTTTTTTGAAATTACTATGTTCCCCAACAGTGGCATCCGAGCCTAGGTTTTATGGTTTGATGTTATATGCACGAGTAGAACACAAGTGAGTTGTGGGCGATATAAGTCATACTGCCTACCAGCATGTTATACTTTGGTTCGGCGGTATTGTTGGATGAAGCGGCCCGGACCGACATTACGCGTACGCTTACGCGAGACTGGTTCTACCGCCGTGCTTTGCACACAGGTGGCTAGTGGGTGTCAGTTTCTCCAACTTTAGTTGAACCGAGTGTGGCTACGCCCGGTCCTTGCGAAGGTTAAAACGACATCAACTTGACAAACTATCGTTGTGGTTTTGATGCGTAGGTAAGATTGGTTCTTGCTTAAGCCCGTAGCAGCCACGTAAAACTTGCAACAAACAAAGTAGAGGACGTCTAACTTGTTTTTGCAGGGCATGTTGTGATATGATATGGTCAAGACGTGATGCTAAATTTTATTGTATGAGATGATCATGTTTTGTAACTGAGTTATCGGCAACTGGCAGGAGCCATATGGTTCTCGCTTTATTGTATGCAATGCAATCGCCCTGTAATGCTTTACTTTATCACTAAGCGGTAGCGATAGTCGTAGAAGCATAAGATTGGCGAGACGACAACGATGCTACGATGGAGATCAAGGTGTCGCGCCGGTGACGATGGTAATCATGATGGTGCTTCGGAGATGGAGATCACAAGCACAAGATGATGATGGCCATATCATATCACTTATATTGATTGCATGTGATGTTTATCTTTTATGCATTTTATCTTGCTTTGATTGACGGTAGCATTATAAGATGATCTCTCACTAAATTATCAAGAAGTGTTCCCCCTGAGTATGCACCGTTGCCAAAGTTCGTCGTGCCCAGACACCACGTGATGATCGGGTGTGATAAGCTCTACGTCCATCTACAACGGGTGCAAGCCAGTTTTGCACACACGGAATACTTAGGTTAAACTTGACGAGCCTAGCATATGCAGATATGGCCTCGGAACACGGAGACCGAAAGGTCGAGCGTGAATCATATAGTAGATATGATCAACATAATGATGTTCACCATTGAAAACTAATCCATTTCACGTGATGATCGGTTATGGTTTAGTTGATTTGGATCACGTGATCACTTAGAGGATTAGAGGGATGTCTATCTAAGTGGGAGTTCTTAAGTAATATGATTAACTGAACTTAAATTTATCATGAACTTAGTCCTGGTAGTATTTTGCAAATTATGTTGTAGATCAATAGCTCGCGTTGTTGCTTTCATATGTTTATTTTGATATGTTCCTAGAGAAAATTGTGTTGAAAGATGTTAGTAGCAATGATGCGGATTGGATCCGTGATCTGAGGTTTATCCTCATTGCTGCACAGAAGAATTATGTCCTTGATGCACCGCTAGGTGACAGACCTATTGCAGGAGCAGATGTAGACGTTATGAATGTTTGGCTAGCTCAATATGATGACTACTTGATAGTTTAGTGCACCATGCTTAATGGCTTAGAATTGGGATTTCAAAGACGTTTTGAACATCATGGAGCATATGAGATGATCCAGGAGTTGAAGTTAATATTTCAAGCAAATACCCGAGTTGAGAGATATGAAGTCTCCAACAAGTTCTATAGCTAAAAGATGGAGGAGAATCGCTCAACTAGTGAGCATGTGCTCAGATTGTCTGGGTACTACAATCGCTTGAATCAAGTGGGAGTTAATCTTCCAGATAAGATAGTGATTGACAAAATTCTCTAGTCACCATCACCAAGTTAGTAGAACTTCATGATGAACTATAGTATGCAAGGGATGACAAAAACGAATCCCGAGCTTTTCATGATGATGAAATCGATGAAGGTAGAAATCAAGAAAGAGCATCAAGTGTTGATGGTTGACAAGATCACTAGTTTCAAGAAAAGGGCAAAAGGAAGAAGGGTAACTTCAAGAAGAATGGCAAGCAAGTTGCTGCTCAAGTGAAGAAACCCAAGTCTGGTCCTAAGCCTGAGACAAAGTGCTTCTACTGCAAAGGGATTGGTCACTGGAAGCGTAACTACCCCAAGTATTTGGTAGATAAGAGAGGATGGCAAAGTAAACAAAGGTATATTTGATATACATGTTATTGATGTGTACTTTACTAGTGTTTATAGCAACCCCTCAGTATTTAATACTGGATCAGTTGCTAAGAGTAGTAACTCGAAACGGGAGTTGCAGAATGAACAGAGACTAGTTAAGGGTGAAGTGACGATTTGTGTTGGAAGTGGTTCCAAGATTGATATGATCATCATCGCACACTCCCTATACTTTTGGGATTAGTGTTGAACCTAAATAAGTGTTATTTGGTGTTGAGCATGAATATGATTTTGATCATGTTTATTGCAATACGGTTATTCATTTAAGTTAGAGAACAATTGTTGTTCTGTTTACATGAATAAAACCTTCTATGGTCATACACACCAAAGAAAATGGTTTGTTGGATCTCGATCGTAGTGATACACATATTCATAATATTGAAGCCAAAAGATGCAAAGTTAATAATGATAGTGCAAATTATTTGTGGCACTGCCGTTTAGGTCATATTGGTGTAAAAGCGCATGAAGAAAATCCATGCTTATGGGCTTTTGGAATCACTTGATTATGAATCACTTGATGCTTGCGAACCATGCCTCATGGGCAAGATGACTAAGACTCCGTTCTCCGGAACAATGGAGCGAGCAACTGACTTATTGGAAATAATACATACTGATGTATGTGATCCGATGAGTGTTGAGGCTCGCGACGGGTATCGTTATTTTCTGACCTTCACAGATGATTTGAGCAGATATGGGTATATCTACTTGATGAAACACAAGTCTGAAACATTTGAATAGTTCAAAGAATTTCAGAGTGAAGTGGAAAATCATCGTAACAAGAAAATAAAGTTTCTACGATCTGATTGTAGAGAAGAGTATTTGAGTTACGAGTTTGGCCTTCAGTTAAAAACAATGTGAAATAGTTTCACTACTCACGCCACCTGGAACACCACAATGTAATGATGTGTCCGAACGTCATAACCGTACTTTATTAGATATAGTGCGATCTATGATGTCTCTTACCGATCTACCACTATCATTTTGGGGTTATGCATTAGAGACAGCTGCATTCACGTTAAACAAGGCACCATCTAAATCCGTTCAGACGACACCGTGTGAACTATGGTTTGGCAAGAAACCTAAGCTGTCGCTTCTTAAAGTTTGGAGTTGCGATGCTTATGTGAAAAAGTTTCATCTCAATAAGCTCAAACTCAAATCGGAGAAATATGTCTTCATAGGATACCCAAAGGAGACAGTTGGGTACACCTTCTCTCACAGATCCGAAGGCAAGACATTCGTTGCTAAGAATGGATCCTTTCTAGAGAAGGAGTTTCTCTCGAAAGAAGTGAGTGGGAGGAAAGTAGAAAACTTGATAAGGTAATTGTACCTTCTCCCTTATTGGAAAGTAGTTCATCACAGAAATCTATTCCTGTGACTACTACACCAATTAGTGAGGAAGCTAATGATGATGATCATGCAACTTCAGATTAAGTTACTACCGAATCTCGTAGGTAAACCAGAGTGAGATCCGCACCAGAGTGGTATGGTAATCCTGTTCTGGAAGTCATGTTACTTGACCATGACGAACCTACGAACTATGAGGAAGCGATGATGAGCCCAGATTCCGCGAAATGGCTTGAGACCATGAAATCTGAGATAGGATCCATGTATGAGAATAAAGTATGGACTTTGATGGATTTGCCCGATGATCAGCAAGCCATAGAAAATAAATGGATCTTCAAGAGGAAGACGGACGCTGATAGTAGTGTTACTATCTACAAAGCTAGAATTGTCGCAAAAGGTTTTCGACAAGTTCAAGGTGTTGACTACGATGAGATTTTCTCACTCGTATCTATGCTTAAAGTCTGTCCGAATCATGTTAGCAATTGCCGCATTTTATGAAATCTGGCAAATGGATAAACAAAACTGCATTCCTTAATGGATTTATTAAAGAAGAGTTGTATGTGATGCAACAAGATGGTTTTGTCAATCCTAAAGGTGCTAACAAAATATGCAAGCTCCAGCGATCCATTTATGGACTGGTGCAAGCATCTCGGAGTTGGAATATACGCTTTGATAAGTTGATCAAAGCATATAGTTTTATACAGACTTGCGGTGAAGGCTGTATTTACAAGAAAGTGAGTGGGAGCACTACAACATTTCTGATAAGTATATGTGGATGACATATTATTGATCGGAAATAATTCTGCAAAGCATAAAGGAGTGTTTGAAAGGAGTTTTTCAAAGAAAGACCTCGGTGAAGCTGCTTACATATTGAGTATCAAGATCTATAGAGATAGATCAAGACGCTTGATAAGTTTTTTCAATGAGTACATACCTTGACAAGATTTTGAAGTAGTTCAAAATGGAACAGTCAAAGAAAGAGTTCTTGACTGTGTTACAAGGTGTGAAATTGAGTAAGACTCAAAGCCCGACCACGGCAGAAGATAGAAAGAGAATGAAAGTCATTCCCTATGCCTCAGCCATAGGTTCTATAAAGTATGCCATGCTATGTACTAGATCTATTGTATACCCTACACTGATTTTGGCAAGGGAGTACAATAGTGATCTAGGAGTAGATCACTGGACATTGGTCAAAATTATCCTTAGTAGAATAAGGATATGTTTCTCGATTATGGAGGTGACAAAAAGGTTCGTCGTAAAGGGTTACGTCGATGCAAGTTTTGACACTAATCTAGATGACTCTAAGTCTCGATCTAGATACGTATTGAAAGTGGGAGCAATTAGCTAGAGTAGCTCCGTACAGAGCATTGTTGATATAGATATTTGCAAAATACTTACGGATCTGAATATGACAGACCCGTTGACTAAAATTATCTCACAAACAAAACATGATCACACCTTAGTACTCTTTGGTTGTTAATCACATAGAGATGTGAACTAGATTACTGACTCTAGTAAACCCTTTGAGTGTTGGTCACATGATGATGTGAACTATGGGTTTTAATCACATGATGATGTGAACTATTGCTGTTAAATCACATGGCGATGTGAACTAGATTATTGACTCTAGTGCAAGTGGGAGACTGAAGGAAATATGCCCTAGAGGCAATAATAAAGTTATTATTTATTTCCTTATATCATGATAAATGTTTATTATTCATGCTAGAATTGTATTAACCGGAAACATAATACATGTGTGAATACATAGACAAACAGAGTGTCACTAGTATGCCTCTACTTGACTAGCTCGTTAATCGAAGATGGTTATGTTTCCTAAACATGGACAAAGAGTTGTCATTTGATTAACCGGATCACATCATTAGTTGAATGATCTGATTGACATGACAAATTCCATTAGCTTAGCACCCGATCGTTTAGTATGTTGCTATTGCTTTTTTCATGACTTATACATGTTCCTATGACTATGAGATTATGTAACTCCCATGTGCCGGAGGAACACTTTGTGTGCTACCAAACGTCACAACGTAACTGGGTGATTATAAAGGTGCTCTACAGGTGTCTCCAAAGGTACATGTTGGGTTGACGTATTTTGAGATTAGGATTTGTCACTCCGATCGTCGGAGAGGTATCTCTGGGCCCTCTCGGTAATGCACATCACTTAAGCCTTGCAAGCATTGCAACTAATGAGTTAGTTGCGGGATGATGTATTACGGAACGAGTAAAGAGACTTGCCGGTAACGAGATTGAACTAGGTATTGGATACCGACGATCGAATCTCAGGCAAGTAACATACCGATGACAAAGGGAACAACGTATGTTGTTATGCGGTCTGACCGATAAAGATCTTCGTAGAATATGTAGGAGCCAATATGGGCATCCAGGTCCCGCTATTGGTTATTGACCGAAGACGTGTCTCGGTCATGTCTACATTGTTCTCGAACCGTAGGGTCCGCACGCTTAAGGTTTCGATGACAGTTATATTATGAGTTTATGAGTTTTGATGTACCGAAGGAGTTCGGAGTCCCGGATGAGATCGGGTACATGACAAGGAGTCTCGAAATGGTCGAGACGTAAAGATCGATATATTGGACGACTATATTCGGACATCGGAAAGGTTCCGAGTGATTCAGGTATTTTTCGGAGTACCGGGGAGTTACGGGAATACGGGGGAAAAGTATTGGGCCTTATTGGGCCATACAGGAAAGAGAGAGGGGCTGCCTAGGGCAGGCCGCGTGCCCCCCCCCCCAAGGCCTAGTCCGAATTGGACTAGGGGGAGGGGCTGCGCCCCCTCCTTCCTTCCCTTCTCCTTTCCCCTACCTTGTCTCCTACTCCTACTACATGGAAGGAATCCTAGTTGGACTAGGAAAGGGGGAATCCTACTCCCGGTGGGAGTAGGACTCCCTAGGGCGCGCCATAGAGAGGGCCGGCCCTCCCCTCCTCCACTCCTTTATATACGGGGGCAGGAGGCACCACATAGACACACAAGTTGATCTTCATGATCGTTCCTTAGCCGTGTGCGGTGCCCCCTCCACGATATTACACCTCGATCATATTGTAGCGGTGCTTAGGCAAAGCCCTGCGACGGTTAAACATCAAGATCGTCACCACGCCGTCGTGCTGACGAAACTCCTCCCCGAAGCTTTGCTAGATCGGAGCCCGGGGTGCGTCATCGAGCTGTACGTGTGTCAAGAACTCGGAGGTGCCAGAGTAACGGTGCTTGGATCGGTTGGAACGGGAAGACGTACGACTACTTCCTCTACGTTGCATCAACGCTTCCGCTTCGGTCTACGAGGGTACGTAGACAACACTCTCCCCTTTCGTTGCTATGCATCACCATGATCTTGCGTGTGCGTAGGAATTTTTTTGAAATTACTACGTTCCCCAACAACACGTTAGTCTCCATGTATCATGACCTACCTCCTGTACTGAGACATCAAGATGATAGCAAGAATAACCCAAAACATCAATTTTCACTTCATTATTCCAAAAAGTCCTATTCCACCACTTCTACCTTGGCTATCAACTGCATAAGCTCTGTCATAACCCAAAGTACCCGCTAATGCTTCTACCCTAGAACAATCTATTTGTGTTTCAACAATGCACAACAGGGTTGGGGCAAATTTCCTCGCGAATTCGCGAAGTTCCTGAACTGTCGCGGGATTGCCCACACCGCGACAGTTCCAGCATAGGGCACCCATTGTCCCTGCCGGCGTTCCTCGAAGGAGCCCGCCAAGTTCTTCACTATGTGCTCATCCCCTTTGCCTTCTGTTACCACCTTGGTCCTCTTCGGGTCTCTCTTGGGGGGTGGGCTTACCACACTACTCCCCACTGGGACAATTGCAAGTTGCTTTCCATCTTGTCCAGGCGCTTTCCGATCCTTCGCCTCATTGGAATAGCCACCTCCATAGGGCCTTTCACATCTCTTCCTATTGATATTCTCCATAGCAATATCAACAGCGGATGCCTCAAACTGGCCCTCCTCCTCCTCTGTTCGGTCACCACGAAGGTCCTCTTTCCAGTTGTCTCTGTTGCCTCCGGTTCGTCCTCCCCTTCTGCCGCCTCTGTGACCCCGCGATGCACCCGGGCCTCGCCCAAGTCTCATTGACCATGATGCACGGAGGTCTTTGAACACTAGGGCAGATCTTGGGTGGATTCCATCCCCATGTTCTTTGAAAACATGACCCAAGTGACCGCAAACAGTGCACCAATCTGGCAAGCGTTTGTACTTCACCCTGTATATCTGTCACTTTGAGTCCCTAACCAGCGAAACATGGTTCTTTAAGTGCTTATGGACATTGATCTTGACCCAAGCACGATGAAAGTTCCCGACGAAATCATGTGAATCCTTCTCTGTGAACAGGACTTCCTCCACCTTAGATGCTAGCGAAGGGATCAGGTGCGCAGACAGACTTGACACATCATGAATCTGGATCCATATGTTAATCGTGTCCAGCTTCGCTTTTGACGGCTGGGTTATGCCATCATACTCTGCCATCACAACCGCGTTGCCTATGAAATTCCAAGGGCCCTCTTGCATGACTCTCTCCCAATCCCCAAGGCAGCTGAACTTCATGGTATACAAATTTGCTTCTAGTGGCTTGAAGGTCACTACTTGTGCTAGATCCCAGGCGGCCCTCATATTCCTAAAGAACCACCCTTGACTATACGGCTTATCAATGTGGACTCTTGCTACGGCCGTCCATCGAGCCGCGTCACGAGGAACAACCTCCTCGTCCACAACTACATCATCCAGATTCTCCTCCTAGATCCCTAGCTCGGCCATCAAGCTTTCAATCTCGCTCGCCGATGAGGATCCCCCCATTGTCTTCGATCCACCGGCATCCTCCGAAGCCATCTCTGAATCCTTACCCGGCAAGCGAACTCCCGGGTATTTTGTGATGCAAACCCTAGCCGCCTCTCTCTACATACCAGGAAACCAACCATGGCCGGGTGGTGATGCTAGATCACCCCTTGATCGGCCCGAATCAATCTCCCGGTCAGAGTTCGACGGAGGGAAGAAGCTAGATCTCAACGGCGGTGGTAGTCACCCCCGAGAGGAAAAAACCCTAACTAGAGGGAAGAAAACAGATATGAATAGATAACAATTGAGTGGCTATGTTTTCAGATAGCTGAGTTTTTTTATCGAACACATCAGCTCCTGTACACACGACAGCGTAATGGGCCGGCTTTTCTCGGCGGCGTTTAAAGCACCAATTGGAAAAGAAAAGGAGCTCCCCGAATGTAGCGCGTTGTATAGAAGCGCTGCCAAACTGGCCAGGCCATGAACCACGGTTGCGAGCGTCTTGTATGTTTTTTATTTGTGAAACGAGCGTCTTGTATGTATGGCCTATCATCCCGACGAGCTGTGTGCTCTGTGGGCTGATCTTTTCCATGAGCGAAGCTTTAGGCGGTCAATACATGGGCCAAAATGGTGGTCTTCATATTCCTCTTGACTATACCGGAAGAATGACACTGCTACAGTTATACCGACGAGCTGTGTGCTCTGTGGACACGTAAAATCTCAAAATGATATGCCAGCTCGGTTTCTTGAAGGTGCTCATAGGGATAGGGTGTGCATGCACACACACACACATGAAGAAGGGACAACCTATGCACTGGCCTGTTCCTTCCTTCCCAAATCAGCTCAACGAGCAAGCTTGGATCCACCTCATATAAACCACACTCGGCAGGACAAGGGGTGTTATCTCTCCGGAGAGCCCCGAACTTAGGTACGTCTTGTGTCTCACGCTCGCTCTTATCAAACCCGCCTCTGAAGCCCATCGGCTGCCTCTTGCCCATCCCTCTTTTTAGCCACCCCGTGGCATCTGCCGTGAGCCTACCACAACACTGCCTAGACCATGCATGTTGCATGTCGAACGTTGAGTCTTGCCTTAGCTGGACTTTGAACGCTTAAGCTATGAACCTGCTGGGAGATGCAGGGGTCTGTTTTGAGAATCATGCTCTCAGGCGATATGGTTGCGGCACCGTCCCGTCGGTCGCCAGGAGCCGATGCGCCTCCTTTCTCCGTGCCACAATCTTGTCCAGAGGGGTCTTGCCAAAAAATTGGCAAGTACTAATGGCTACAATCCAAACAATCATGACTTGCCAATTTTTTGGTCATGCCCTGGAATTGGTGATGCCAATTATTTGGTAGGGCAAGATTGGGCTCAATCCACAAACAGCCCCTTTGTCTCCACGGAGTTCTTTGCGAGCATGCTCTGCATCTTTAGGTGGTCAATACATGGGCCAACATGGTGTTCTTCATGTTCCTCCTGAACCGTACCGGAACAATGATACTGCGAGAGTTATAACTCGCTTATAGCGAGATGAAAGAAGCTCTTGCGTGAACGATTTGCCTATGTGCTATGGTATTGTGTTAACCCACTCGTTCACTTGCTTGTGGTTGCTTCACTGGTTCTTTGCTTCGGTTTTCATTCATATTTTTTTTATTTTTAGTTTTTCTTAGGTTTTGTTTTATGTCTTCATCGGTTTACTTTGATTTTCTTTCGGGTTTTCACTTCTTTTTTTGTTTTCTTTGTTATATTTTGTTTTCTCCTGGTATTCCTTTGTTTTCTTTCTTTTTCGGTTTTCAATGGTTTTTTAATTTCTTTTTCTGATTTTTGACACAATTCTGTATTTTATGTATACATAATTATACACATTTAACATTTTCCAAATATATGATTGACATTTTTCTAAAATACATGTTTTGATGTTTATCTTTTTCATGCACATTGTAAATTTTTTACATATAAAAACATTATTTTACACATTCAACAATTTACTAATACAGGACTAATAATTTTTTTAAATACATGTTTTGATGGTTATGTTTTAAAATACATTGTTCATTTTTATGTACATATAAACATTTTTTGTACATGTTTTTAATTTTTCCAATATATAATTAACATTTTCAAAACATATTTTTGGACGTCAATTTTTTTATTACACCTCATACATTTTTTTGTTGTATACATCAGGAACATTTTGTTATACATGTTTAGATTTTTTTCAAATACATGATTACGTTTTTGCATATACCTGTTTTGATATCTAGTTCTTTTCATACACTTCATATATTTTCATATGCACCAAAAATGTTTTTCTATACACCTTCGACATTTTTCAAATGCATGATTAACTTTTTTTTAGAAATTGATGTACACTATTTTTTGTAAAATTACTTCGAAATTTGAAAAAAGTACATAAAAAGGCGGAAGGAATTTCAAAGCTACTCGGATGCTTGCAGGCAACAGGCGCACTCGCGATCGACCGAATCGAGTAGAGGAGCTCTTGGGACCTTGGATTTTCTTCCTTGACTTGATTTAGATTCTCCGTTCCAAGATAAGCCGAACAAGTGGCCAGTGACCAGAGAATTAATTTGAGATGGTGGATCTTGCAGGCAGGGCAGGCAGCCTACAGGTAGCTAGCTCTTCTTTCTTCCACTCCACTGATTCCTTTTCGCTTGGTCGCTCGCACCTTGGATTGGAATCCGTGCATGGGCTCCGCCACATGCCAATGTCTGCACCTGAAATGCTCATAGTCGTACCACAAGGCACCTAGCTAGCTTGCGTCGACGACGATGTAAACTACCATGTTCAAGCTCTCACGAACTCAAATTTCGAGTCCCTTTCAGATGCACTCTGCGTTTCTATTTTTTTTTTTTTGAAAAATCATCACGGTTAAGGAGCACTGACGCCGATACGTTGGTCAGCAGGCAGATTGGAGCTCGCTTAATTTGGAGCCAGCTGCGAATTGCTACCGTAGGACATAGCTAGCTTCCGATCAAAGTAAGATCGACGGACATATATGTGCAGTTTCATGATGTGGTTTGCGGGTCATTGGACGGTAGCTGGGCGCGCGATTTGGGTTGCACTTCCGAAATAAATGATCACGCATAAACCTCGTAGGGTCTCTGCGCTTGGTGAGATCACAGGGCTCCCAAGTAACAGAATTGTCCAGGATCACTCTTTGGATTGAAAATGCCCGTTAGAGGGAGGGGAGCGAGCGCGGTGTTGCTTTTTGTGGGCAAAATTGACAAATTTAATCTATGGATGAAATCAAATCACAGAATGAACTGTCTGTGAAACTATTTCACGCGGCTGACCTTTTTATGTGATGCCCGACACGAAGGCGCCACACTACACTGTGCAACGCCTCACAGATAGACGCTACACACCTGGCCAGCGTCGCACGCACAATCACGCATAAACCTCGTAGGGTCTCACGCACGATCACTCTTTGGACTGAAGATGCCCGTTAGAGGGAAGGGAGCGAGCGTGGTGTTGCTTCTTGTGCGACGAAACCGATAGCCAATAGCCCGCCACAGATCCACTAGAGTGATGTGGTGGTTGGTGCAAGGACCCGCCGGAGGTAGTGCCGTACGTACGTCTGCCTGTCTGTCCACAGGCCCCATGCTGCCCCAGGAAGCTACCCTTCCTCGTCACATCGTTTTCCTTGTGGCGCATACATGCACGAGTCATGGCCGTGACTTGCAAGCGAGAGGAGAGGAGAGGGAGCCCATGCCTCATGGACTTATTATTGGGACGACCGAGCAGGTGCAATGCATGCGCAGCGTAGCTAGGCCACCCGTGTCCGTCTGTCGTGCATGGTTGACACTTCGATGGATGGATGGAGGGATTGATGGATTTGGTCTTGGAAAACGAAGCTCAGCAAGCAACTGCTGCAGCACAGTCCAGAGATGATGCATGTATGGCTGACCGACGGACTGACCTCAAATGGAGGGTGGCGTGTGTGAGCTCGCAAGATCTCTATAGTTGGGTGGTGGTGGTCTCACACGAAACGATGGCAAAACAAGAGTGTTGTCCCTAGCCTTCGCCCACCTTTGGGTCGGTCGGCGGCGTCGACCAGCGTGCCACCACATGCACATAGCTTAGGCACTGATCGATTGGCTTGTTGCTGTTCACTCGGGGTTAGTTTAAGTGTGCGTGTCGGGCTGAAAGATACTCCTGGGTTTAGGTGACATCCATGACAGCTGGGCTAGCGTAAGCTAGTGCTTGCGTGTTTAGAGCATGGCTAATGATACTTGGCTATAAGATGTTGCCATCTGATCTATAGCTGACACATATAGTTACTCACACAACATGGTTAGCTCTAAGGTTGGCTATAAGGTTAATACCTTTTCTCATTTTTTTTATCTCTTTCCTCACATTTATTGCATCTGCCTTGTAGCATGCATATAGCCAGACTCTTGAATGAGAGCCCACTTTCCTTATTTTTTCACGTCTCATTCCTTCACATAGGCAGAATTGTCAAGCCCACTATTGTACTTGCTCTTATGCTTTGACATCGATAACAAGTTGACAGGCCATGATTACAAAATCTTCGGCACAAATTCATTCTCATTCTCAAAGAAAAAAACTTCTACACAAATAAACTCATTAGTCGGGCGCACCCTCTATTCTGACCGAACAAACCATGATAATATTATTGCAGTTAAATATGTAGTACTATATATGTGTGAGACTGGCAGGAAGCACAACAAAGAAGAGAAACCATGGGGCATACGACTACTAAAAATGATGGGTTGCCATCTCCGGTTCGCCACGCATCCAAGATTCCAAGTTAAACCACAAGCTGCTGCTGGCCCATGTGCCTGCCCGCCTGCCTCGGTCGTCCATTCAACTGTACCTTCACCTCACCCGCTCATCAATCAGATCAAGGTAGTACATTAGATCAGATCAGTACCCCGTGCTGAAAGTTGTGTGTACTCCCCTGCAAGGAACCACCACCGCGGGCCGGTTCCAGCCCAGAATCCCAGATCTCCTCCTTTTGATCTTCGGGCACTCTTCGCTAGTGTCGACGTCTTGGTCGCCGGTTGCGTCTAGAGATGGAGACGGTCGGGAGGTAGTGCCACTAAACTGCTACATGCATGCGTGCCACCAACCCTTCACCGAGTTGAAGTTGCCCCAGTCATCGATGTTCACTTGTTACAGCCCAAGCCATCCTTGAATGCCAACCCAAATGTGTCTTGTATCTACACTTGAAAAGAAGATGTGTCGTTATCTCCGATTCCTTCTTGCAAAGCTTGGCCAATCACTTCCTTGAAGCCGGTCCGCGGTCCACAAACGATCTTCTATGACTGGTCAAGCAAAGAATTTATGCTTTAGGGGTGTCCAATTTTTACCAACCGCCAGTTTCATGAGCGAGGTTTTCGTGTTTGAGTCTTCAAGCTGCGCCAAATATGCCGAGGACACGGTTTACTTGCCTCAGGTCATTCTTTTCCAAACAATGGCATCCGTGGTATGGGCATTCAGGATAAATGCTTGTAATTCCGATCAAAGATCCACGAATTTGATGAGGTGCTAACCGTCTATATTTTTTGACACAAGTCTATATTTTTTGTATACATTACTATACACGTTTAACATTTTTCAAATATATGATTAACATTTTTCATGTTTATCTTTTCCATGCACATTGTACGTTTTTATATACATAAAACATTATGCTACACATAATTTTCTAATAGAGGAATAATATTTTTAAGAAATACATGTTTTCATGTTTATCTTCTGAAACACATATTTTTGGATGTCTATTTTTTATATACATATAAGCATTTTTACATGATTTTCATTTTTCTAATATATGATTAACATCTTGGAAAATATATTTTTGGATGTCTATTTTTTTCATACACCTTGTACATTTTTTCATATACATCAGGAACATTTTGTTATGCATGTTTAATTTTTTTCAAATACATGATTACATTTTTTATATACTTGTTTTGATATCTAAATCTTTTCATATACTTTGTACATTTTTTATATACACTAAAAACGTTTTTCTATACACCTTTAAAAAATTTAATGCATGGTTAATATATATTTTTGTGAGGAAATGCATGATAATTTTTTTGGAAAAATACTGTGTACAGTGTTTTTAATATATATTTAAATTATTTCGAAATAAGAAAATGGAAGGAATTTCAAAGCTACTCGGATGCTTGCAGGCAACAGGCGCACTCGCAATCGACCGAATCGAGTAGAGGATTTTCTTCCTTGACTTGATTTAGATTCTCCCTTCCGAGATAAGCCGAAGAGGTGGCTAGTGACCAGCGAATTAATTTGAGATGGTGGATCTTGCAGGCAGGTCGGCTGCCTAGGTAGCTAGCTCCTCTTTCTTCCACTCCACTGATTCCTTTTCGCTTGGTTGCTCGCAGCTTCGAATCCATGCATGGGCTCCGCCACATGCCAATGTCTGCACCTGAAATGCTTCTAGTCGTACCACAAGGCACCTAGTTAGCTTGCGTCGACGACAATGTAAACTTCCATGTTCAAGCTCTCACGAACTCAAATTTGGAGTCGCGTTCAGATGCACTCTGCGTTTCTTTTTCTTTTTTTTGAAAAAAACATCACTGTTAAGGAGCACTGACGCCGATACGTTGGTCAGCAGGCAGATCGGAGCTGAGAAATGCTACCGTAGGAGATATACTAGCTAACTTTGGAACAAAGTAAGATTGACGGACATGTGTCTGCGTTCCATCTTCATCATTGGTCGATTGACGGACCATCACCACATCCACATGCATGCGCGCGTGGCCCCATCAGAGAGGTCCATCGGTCCATGCAGTTTCATGATGTGGTTTGCGGATCATTGGACGGTAGCTGTGCGCGCGATTCAGGTCGCACTTCCGAAATGAATGATCACGCATAAGCCTCGTAGGGTCTCCGCGCTTGGTGAGATTACAGGATTCCCAAGAACAAAATTATGCAGGACCGCACTTTGAATTGAAGCTGCTGTCAGAGGGAGAGGAGCGTGCGTGGTGTTGCTTTTTTTTTTTTGGGTCCGTCTATATTACATCTAGATGTGAGATAATATCTCACATCTAAGTATGATGTCATCGCCGCCTTTTTATTGTTTATTTGTTCGATTTTGATTTGTCTACGATTTTGATTTGTTTCGCGCTCACGTCCGCCTCGATGGGCCGGCCTATACGTCCGACACCTCGTAGTGAGGCTAGCTTTTTATGTTGTGCATCAGCCAGCCGAAGATTCCTTCTTGCTACATGTGTCTCTCCCTGTGCGTGCATGGTAGATCAATAGATCATATTAGATCGGATGGCGACGTAGGGAGAAGCAGCAAGCACCTTGATAAGTTGTGTTGTGTCACTACTTGAAGCTAAGGATCAGATTTTTTTTCCAGGAAAAGCAAGTGATCAGATGTATATCAGTGAAATAAATTAGCTCTACCATCGATTAGTTAGTTTTTGCATTTTATTGCCCACTTTTTAGCGGCGTGTCT
Source organism: Triticum dicoccoides (assembly GCF_002162155.2). Classification (NCBI taxonomy): domain Eukaryota; kingdom Viridiplantae; phylum Streptophyta; class Magnoliopsida; order Poales; family Poaceae; genus Triticum; species Triticum dicoccoides. Next base: position 682,480,840 of record NC_041384.1, on the reverse strand, counting down.
CTGATCGCTAGCTTCTAATAGGCTATAAATGATTTTTTTTGCCCTTTGGTTTTTGCTTTCCCGTTCCACTCTTTATATTTTATGCATTAATTTTCAGTAGAAGACAAAGTTTGATTAAAAAAAATCAGAAATATGTTCACGAATTTGTGGTAATATACATTTTTAATATACAGTGAACTTTTTTATATACAATGAGCCTTTTAAATTATATTCACTAAGCTTTTTTAATACACACTAAATATTTTTTAAATACAAACTTAACCTTTTTCAATATACGTAGAACCCTTTTAAATATACGGTTAAACATTTTTATAATATACACTAAGTAATTTTTTAAACACATAGAACAATTGATCGTGCATCCAAAAGTGTTAAAAATTGTTCGTGGATTCAGAAAATGTTCGCCAATTCAAAATAAATAAATCATAAAGCTCCAAAATTTTCATGAATTGAAAATTGTTCATATATTTGAAAATGTTCAAAAAAATTAAAACAAAATGCGAAGCAAAAGAAGAAGAAAAAAAGAAAAAAAGAAAAAAATAAATAGAAAAAACCAAAAGAATAACCAGAAAAACAATAGAGGATGGAAGTGCAATTGGGACGAAACAAACTACAAGCCTACTTGCAAGTTGAGGGAGGACTTGCAACTCGGACAACTACACAAAACTAAAATATCATTTGCGATTCGAGGATGGGCTTGCAATTGGGAGAATAATAAACTATAAGCCCAGTTGTGTGTCGAGCGTGGATTTGCAACTGGGATGAAAAACAAAATACATATCTAGTTGCAAGTCGGGGGTGGACTTGCAACTGGGGTGAAAACAAAACAACACCCTCCTGAGTTGCGAGTCGAGGGTGGACTTGCAACTGGGCCAACAGAAACCCCTAGTTGTAGGTCGAAGGTCTAATTGCAACTACTATGAAACAAGAACAAAAAACAACACCCCCAAGTTGCGAGTCGAGGGTGGACTTGCAACTAGGGCTACAAAACTACACCCTCCCAAGTTGCGAGTACACGATTGACTTGCAACTTGGGTGATTACAAACTACATCCCTCGAGTTGCAAGTCGGGTGTAGACTTGCAATTGGGGTGAAAACAAACAACAAAAGACACCCTCCCCGAGTTGCGAGACGGCGGTGGACTTGCAACTGGGGCAATTGCAAACTACATCCCTCGAGTTGCAAGTCGGGGTGGACTTGCAACTGGGGCGATTGCAAACTACATCCCTCGAGTTGCAAGTCGGGGATGGACTTGCAACTGTGGTGAAAATAAAACAACACCCTCCCGAGTTGCGAGACGAGGGTGGACCTGCAACTAGGCCGACAGAAACCCCTAGTTGTTGGTCGAGGGTCTAATTGCAACTACTATGAAACAAGAACAAAAAACAACACCCCCGAGTTGCGAGTTGAGGGTCGACTTGCAACTAGGGCAACTACAAAACTACACCCTCCCGAGTTGTGAGTACATGGTTTTCTTGCAAAT
>NC_041384.1:682472740-682479064 GCF_002162155.2 Triticum dicoccoides | reverse complement strand
GAGACGAGGGTGGATGCAACTAGGCCGACAGAAACCCCTAGTTGCTGGTCGTGGGTCTAATTGCAACTACTATGAAACAAGAACAATGAACAACACCACCCCCCAAGTTGTGAGTTGAGGGTTGACTTGCAACTAGGGCAATTACAAAACTACACCCTCCCGAGTTGTGAGTACATGGTTGTCTTGCAACTGGGGCGATTAGAAACTACATCCCTCGAGTTGCAAGTGAGGGGTGGACTTGCAAATGGGCTGAAACAAAACAACACCCTCCCGAGTTGCGAGTCGAGGGTAGACTTGCAACTGGGCCGACAGAAACCCCTAGTTGCGGGTCGAGGGTCTAATTGCAACTACTATGAAATAAGAACAAAAAACAACACGGCCCGAGTTGCGAGTCGAGGGTGAACTTGCAACCGGGACAACTACAAAACTACATCCCCCGAGTTGCGAGTACATGGTTGCCTTGCAACTGGGGCGATTAGAAACTAGGGTGACTGAGTTGGATGAGCAAGGCCGACAAGTAGTCACCAGACCCACGACGTGACACGATACCCGTGTGAGAAAACAACTCTTGATCAAGATTTGCATGACATTTAAAGAGAAAAGATGGCTGAGTGAAAATTCATAAATTAAAAAAAGAAAAAAAAGAAAAAATAAATATAAATAAAAGACAAAAGATCATGAGTATAAAATACTTCATAATTTAAAACAAATAATGAAACAAAAAATAAAAATAAAAAAGTAAAACGACGAGGCAAAAATAAATGGAAAGACATGACGCCTTGTTTCCACAGCACAAGCACGCGAATGGCTCAAAAAAAAAAGACAACCAGCTCTAAAGACTACAGGAGACCGGCACACACAAAAAATCGATGGAAAAAATTCCACAATAGGAGCGGCCCAGGCAAAGCAAAGCTGGCAGTTATAACGCGAAGCGGCCTAGGCAACAAAAAGTTGTTATGCACGCGTCTTGACAAACAGAAAGACACGAAGCTCCTAAAAAAAACAAGACACGAAGAAGCGAAGGCAAAAATCACGAATCTTAATATGCTATATATGGCTAGGAAGTTAGATGTGAGATAGTTATTTCACATCTAGATGTGGAATAGCAAACCTGTTTTTTTAAGAGAACGTGGCGTTGCTTGTTGTGCGATGAAACCGATAGCGGATAGAGTGGTTGTAATTGGTGCAAGGATCGGCCGGACGCAGTGCCGTACGTACGTCTGTTTGTCCACCGGCCGAATGCAAAGCTATGCCTCCTCGTCACATCGTTTTCCTTGTGGCGCATACATACACGAGTCATGTCCGTGACTTGCAAGCGAGAGGAGAGGAGAGGGGAGGGAGCCCATGCCTCATGGACTTTCCGGGACGACCGTGCAGGTGCGCTGCATGCCCAGCGTTGCTAGCTAGGCCACCCGTGTCCGTCTGTCGTGCATGGTCTGGTTGACACACTTCGATGGATGGATGGAGGGATTCATGGATTCGGTCTTGGAAAACGAAGCTCAGCAAGCAACTGCTACAGCACACTCCACAGAGATGCTGCTAGGCTGCTTACCTTACCTGATGATGCATTCATGTCTGACTGACCTCAAATGGGGGGTGGCGTGTGTGAGCTCCCAAGATCTCTATAGTTGGGTGGTGGTGATCTCACACGAAACGATGGCAAAACAAGAGCGTTGTCCCTAGCCTTCGCCCACCTTTCGGTCGGTCGGCGGCGTCGACGGTCGACCAGCGTGCCACCACATGCACGTAGCTTAGGCACTGATTGATTGGCTTGTTGCTGTTCACTCGGGCTTAGTTTACATGTGCGTGTCGGGCTGAAAGATATAATACTCGGGCTTAAGTGACATGCATGACAGCTGGGTTAGCTTAAGCTAGTGCCTGCGTGCTTATGGTTTCACATCGATAGCAAGTTGGCAGACCTTGATTACAAAATCTTCTGCATAAATAAACTTATTCCAAATGGTAAGTGTCTCCCATGTGTGGCACGAAGCAATCCGGTCCTGACTTTTTTACAATTAAAATTGCCATCCGAGAAGAACAAACAAATCCAAAAAAACTAAAACTTGTCTTTCAATTTTTTTTATCATATTTGACAACTAAAATTGTCATTCTGGCGTCAATAAACTTGCCACAAAAAACGTTCAAAATTATCTTATATTCGTGCCACACACATATAACATTTATCAGAGTCCAAACTTATTAGTGGGGCGCACCCTCTATTCTGATCGAACAAACCGTGATTAGATGTCCCTGACGGGACAACAAACCATGATAATATTGCAGTTAAATACTACTCCCTTCGTCCTAAAATAATTATCTTAACTTTAATACAACTATGTATTAGAGTTAGTATAGAGTTGTAACACTTATTCTGTGACAAAGAAACTATGTGTGAGACTGACAGGAAACACAACAAAGAAGAGAAACCATGGAGCATACGACTAGTAAAAACGATGGGTTGCCATCTCCGGTTCGCCACGCATCCAAGATTCCAAGTTAAACCACAAAGCTGCTGCTGGCCCATGTGCCTGCCCGCCTGCCTCGGTTGTCCATTCAACTGTACCTTCACCTCACCCACTCATCAATCAGATCAAGGTAGTATCATTAGGCCAACTCCACTGCGTGACCCGAACGGATGTCCGTTTTGTCCTGTTTTTGTCCCTTTGGGTAGGGATTTGGGGTCGTGTCCGGGCCTGTCCTGGGATGCGGCGGCCGTGCGCCCAGCGCGCGGCCGCATCCTTTTGCCCCATCCTGTCCGTCAGGGCCAAGAAATGCCCAAATTTGCAATAAAACTACTTTCGAACTCAAATATTTGTCTGAAAATTAAAATAGTTTTACAACCCAATTGAAATTGTCTTTAATAAAATAGTTTTACAACCAAATCGAAATTGTCTTGACTGAACATAAAATGGAGAAATACATCTATTGGTTGCCAATGTGATCCCACACGTGCTTAACCAAGTCATTTTGAAGATTCACATGAGTGTGCCAATCACGCATCTCACGGTGGAATTGGGCAAACTGTTCAAATGTGGCCTGGTCTTGGTGCAGGGGCTCAATATTTTCATCTTGGTAATCAAATCATTGGTCGAAGATACTCTCATCCCGCTCGTCCTCGACGATCATGTTGTGCATGATCACACAAGCAGTCATCACCTTCCAAAGCTTCCCTTCATCCCATGACAGTGCAGGGTTTCGAACGATACCCCACCGGGATTGAAGCACACCAAAAGCACGTTCCACATCCTTTCTAACACTCTCTTGCATTTGGGCAAATCTCTTTCTCTTCTCACCTTGGGGTTTCGAGATTGTCTTCACAAAAGTTGACCACTGAGGATATATACCATCTGCTAGATAGTATCCCTTGTTGTAATGGTGGCCGTTGATCTCAAAGTTGACAGGTGGGGAGTGGCCTTCTGCAAGCCTCGCGAAGACTGGAGAACGCTGCAGCACGTTGATATCATTGTGAGAACCTGCCATGCCGAAGAAAGAATGCCATATCCAAAGATCTTGTGATGCCACCGCTTCTAATATGACAGTGCACCCGTTAACATGCCCCTTGTACTGGCCCTGCCAAGAAAATGGACAGTTCTTCCACTCCCAGTGCATACAATCTATGCTGCCAAGCATACCTGAAAATCCTCTAGCTGCGTTGGTCGCCAACAATCTCTCTGTATCAGCGGCAGTTGGCTGCCTCAAGTACTCTGGCCCAAAGACCTCGATCACAGCCTGGCAAAACTTGTACATTGACATCAGACATGTTGTCTCACTCATACGCACATACTCATCCACCAGATCGCCCGGAATTCCATATGCAAGCATGCGGATGGCCGCGGTGCATTTCTGATAGAAGGAGAATCCAAGCTTGCCAAGGGCATCCGTCTTGCACTCGAAGTATGGGTCATGAGCAACCACTCCCTCTCGGATACGATTGAACACATGCCTTGCCATACGAAAACGGCGACGAGATTTATCCGGCCTGAAGAGCGGGGTGTTGGCAAAGTAATCTGCATAGAGCAGGGCGTGGCCTCTCTCCCTGTTGCGATTCAGGTTGGGAGCACGGCCAGGGACTGACCCCCTGTACCGAGGAAGCTGCCGTTGAATATGGTCGTGAACGACCAGTGCAGCCACCACAAGATCGTCATCATCCGACGACGAATCGTCCGATGAACAAAGGAAGTGATGGAAGAAAAACTCGTCTCCATTGTCCATACCTTTGTTGGCAAAAGGTCGAACACCTTGCGGTCGTGGTGGCGAAGAGGCCGCGATGATCACCTCGACGCAGCAGGGTGGTTGCCGGCCGGCTACAGGCCGCTCTGGAGCTCTCGTCGGAATCTGCCTCGGCCGCCGTGGTACGTCACCGGCAGTCGTGTCCGACTCTGCCGCCGGCAAGGACGGCCACGGCCAAACCTCCTCCAATCGACGACCAAAACTACGGCGGAAGCGCGGGCGTGGTGGCGGCCATGTCGAGACGTGGTTTGGTATGGACGGCGGGGGGGCTGCGCGGTGAGGAGGCGGCCGGAGAATAGCGGCGGCGCCGGCGACAGGGCGGGGCGGGGAGAGAGGGTGAAGCGTTGGGAGCGGAGGGACAGCTAGTGTCCCCGACAGGCGGGCCAGGGGAGGACAAGCGCGGGCGTCCCGCCCGTCCGCGTGGTGTCCGTTTCACCCCAAAACCGGCGCAAGTTTGGGCCGAAAATGGGTCGAAAGCAGACACAAAGCGGACAAAAGTCCGTTTACTCCCGCGCGCTGGGCCGCCTTTTTTGTCCCTTTTACCCCAAACGGACGGGACCGGACAGGATAGGGTCGCGCGCTGGAGTTGGCCTTAGATCAGTACTTTGTGTTGAAAGTTGTGTGCGCTCCAAGCTCACACTCCCCTGCAAGGAACGACCACCTCTGGCCTGTTCCAGCCCAGAATCCCAGATTCCCTCTTTTTGATCCTCGGGTACACTTGCCAAAGAAAATATAGTTTATTTGATAAGTCAATAAAAGATGAGAGGATTAAGGTGGTTTTTAAGAAATGATCATAAAAATACATCCAATGTTGGACGAAGCACTTCGCCTAATAGAAAAAAACACTATTATTTTTTAATAATAGAGAAAATGGAGGCGAAAGTTTAGCCACATCACATTAATTAAGACGAGTTTACACACAAAACATGACCAAATGGTTGGAGATACAACAAACTACTCTCACGGAATCACGGATCCTGAGTATTTGGCCGTGCCTACTCCCATAATAGAGGCTATCTTTTGATCTTACTAAACACGGTGCCCGACATGGATGCACAATTTCTAAAACCCTGACATTTCTCTCATACCAAATCTCCCATGATGTAACCATAACAAGGGAAGCAAGTCCCTTGCAGACACCTCGCTGACATTTATGGAGTGCCATAAATCCTTTATCGAGTTGAAGTAGCTCCGTCATCATTGTTCACTTGTTGCAGCCCGAGCCATCCTTGAATGTTGACCCAAATGTGTCTTGTGTATCTACACTTGAAAAGAAGATGTGTTGTCGTCTCTGGTTCCCTCTCGCAAGGCATGACATAGCCTACAATTTGGCCAATATCTTCGTTGAAGTCGGTTCGCGGTCCACAAATGACCTTGTATGACTAGCCAAACAAAGAATATATGCTTCGGCGGTGCCTAATTTTTATTAACCATAGGCTTCATCAGGGAGGTTCGCGTTTGAGTCTTCAAGTTGCACCAAATATGCTGAGGAGGTGGTGTTCGCCTGAGGTCGTGTTGTTCAAAACAATGGCATCCCTAGTGTGAACATTTAGGATAACTGCTTGCAATTCCAACCAAAAATCCATGAATTCGATGAGGTGCTGCAACGTGAGATCATTCCAACGGTCATGTCCGAAGGCCTTCTCCACAAATTTGTTCTTAAGGAGTAACGCTGGGAGAAAATAAACCTGGAATCTATGTTTGTCGGAAACTCGGAATCGAATTCTGACTCTTTAGCTTCTAATATTTTTGGAAAGCCGGCACACTTGCAAAAAGGACAGTCCCGTTACATTCATTGACTCACCGTAATCCATATGACATGTCCATCTCTCTCCTACCCCTTCTTGCGCCATGTCTTTCTCTCTTTCTCAGAACGAATAGTGTAAAACCATCACATTCTTGGTTAGGATTTTTAAAAACCATCCCATTTGTGGTTTGCTGTATAATGCAGCCTACTGGGGCATAATCTTTCTAACAAAACACTATAAGACAATTAGCTAGATTTTGACCAGCCAGCCCCACCAGGCCACGTGGTAGGGACAAGACCACACGGGGTGACGACCGTTCACCGGCTCAGGCAAACGCGGTCGTTTC